>NC_053496.1:137453050-137753050 GCF_905171775.1 Rana temporaria | reverse complement strand
TGGCATGGAGGCAATCAGCCTGTGGCACTGCTGAGGTGTTATGGAGGCCCAGGATGCTTCGGTAGCGGCCTTAAGCTCATCCAGAGTGTTGGGTCTTGCGTCTCTCAACTTTCTCTTCCCAATATCCCACAGATTCTCTATGGGGTTCAGGTCAGGAGAGTTGGCAGACCAATTGAGCACAGTAATACCATGGTCAGTAAACCATTTACCAGTGGTTTTGGCACTGTGAGCAGGTGCCAGGTCGTGCTGAAAAATGAAATCTTCATCTCCATAAAGCTTTTCAGCAGATGGAAGCATGAAGTGCTCCAAAATCTCCTGATAGCTAGCTGCATTCACCCTGCCCTTGATAAAACACAGTGGACCAACACCAGCAGCTGACATGGCACCCCAGACCATCACTGACTGGATACTTGACACTAGACTTCAGGCATTTTGGCATTTCCCTCTCCCCCAGTCTTCCTCCAGACTCTGGCACCTTGATTACCGAATGACATGCAAAATTAGCTTTCATTCGAAAAAAGTACTTTGGACCACTGAGCAACAGTCCAGTGTTGCTTCTCTGTAGCCCAGGTCAGGCGCTTCTGCCGCTGTTTCTGGTTCAAAAGTGGCTTGACCTGGGGAATGCGGCACCTGTAGCCCATTTCCTGCACACGCCTGTACACGGTGGCTCTGGATGTTTCTACTCCAGACTCAGTCCACTGCTTCCGCAGGTCCCTCAAGGTCTGGAATCGGTCCTTCTCCACAATCTTCCTCAGGGTCCGGTCACCTCTTCTCGTTGTGCAGCGTTTTCTGCCACACTTTTTCCTTCCCACAGACTTCCCACTGAGGTGCCTTGATACAGCACTCTGGGAACAGCCTATTCGTTCAGAAATTTCTTTCTGTGTCTTACCCTCTTGCTTGAGGGTGTCAATGATGGCCTTCTGGACAGCAGTCAGGTCGGCAGTCTTAACCATGATTGCGGTTTGGAGTAATGAACCAGGCTGGGAGTTTTTAAAAGCCTCAGGAATCTTTTGCAGGTGTTTAGAGTTAATTAGTTGATTCAGATGATTAGGTTAAGAGCTTGTTTAGAGAACCTTTTCATGATATGCTAATTTTTTGAGATAGGAATTTTGGGTTTTCATGAGCTGTATGCCAAAATCATCAATATTAAAACAATAAAAAAGCTTGAACTACTTCAGTTGTGTGTAATGAATCTAAAATATATGAAAGTCTAATGTTTATCAGTACATTACAGAAAATAATGAACTTTATCACAATATGCAATTTTTTTGAGAATGACCTGTAAATATAGCCTAGAGAATTTAGAGACCACCCTTCAGCACAGATGGACCCCCCTTCAGCACAGACCCCCCTTGTTCCGCACAGACCCCTCCATTCAGCACAGATGGATCCACCTTCAGCACAGACCCCGACATTACGCACAGACCCTTCCATTCAGCACAGATGAACCCCCCTTCAGCACAGACCCCCCCATTTCACACAGACCCCTCCATTCAGCACAGACCCCCCTTCAGCACAGATGGACCCCCTTTAAGCACAGACCCCCCCCTTCAGCACAGATGGACCCCCCTTAAGCACAGACCCCCCTTCAGCACAGATGGACCCCCCCTTCAGCACATACCCCCCTTCAGCACAGACGGACCCCCCATCCCATTTAGTACCTCAGATCAGCGTGACACCGACAAAGCAGGTTCCCTCCCCCTGTGTACACATAAACACTGGGGGAGGCAGCTTCACTCTGCTCGCTGTGCCTGTTTGACATCCGGCCCGGGACCGCTCAGGCAGCCCATGGCCATGAGAGAAGGGGATGGTTGGTCAGGGGCAGTGGTGTCAACCCATTACCAGACCACCCCCCGCCCCCTTGCAATGCCATGGCCAGCATCTCGCCTCTCTCTCCCTGTTCTAACCTGCCTGTCACCGTGGCGCTGTCATTGCTTCAGTCGCGGAGGGGTGTCTTCACTCTTCAACACCTTCTCGTTTCCAGGGGGGGCAATTGCAGACCCCCATGCTGAGAACTACACTGACCACTACACTACACTGACCACTACACTATCCGCTACACTACACTGACCATTACACTGACCACGACACTGAGAACTACACTGGCCACTAAACTGTCCACTACATTAACCACTATACTGTCCACTATACTATACTCTCCATTACACTGAGAACTATACTGACCACTATACTATACTCTCCACTACACTGAGAACTATACTGACCACCACACTGTCCACTACACTAACCACTATACTGTCCACTACACTGAGAACTACACTGGCCACTATACTATACTGTTCACTACACTGACCACTATACTTTATTGTCCACTACACTGACCACTATACTTTATTGTCCACTACACTGACCACTATACTGTCCACTACACTGTCCACTACACTGACCACTATACTATATTGTCCACTACACTGACCACTATACTGTCCACTACACTGTCCACTACACTAACCACTATACTATACTGTCCACTACACTGACTACTATACTGTCCACTACACTACACTGACCACTATACTGTCCACTACACTACACTGACCACTATACTGTCCACTACACTGAAAACTACACTGACCACTACACTACACTGACCACTACACTACACTGACCGCTATACTGTCCACTACACTGACCACTACATTACACTGACCACTACACTACACTACACTACACTGAGAACTGCACTGACCACTACACTGACCACTATACTGTCCACTACACTAACCACTACAATGTCCACTATACTGTCCACTACACTGAGCACTATACTGACCACTATACTATACTGTCCACTACACTGTGAACTATACTGATCACTACACTGTCCACTACACTAACCACTATACTGTCTACTACACTGAGAACTACACTGACCACTATACTATACTGTCCACTACACTGACCACTATACTATACTGTCCACTACACTGACCACTATACTATACTGTCCACTACACTGACCACTATACTATACTGTCCTCTACACTACACTGACCCCTACACTGTCCACTACACTGACCACTACACTGACCACTATACTGTCCACTATACTGTCCACTACACTGACTACTATACTGTCCACTACACTACACTGACCACTACACTACACTGACCACTATACTATACTGTCCACTACACTGACTACTATGCTGTCCACTACACTACACTGACCACTATATTGTCCACTACACTACACTACACTGAGAACTAGGGGTGCAACGGATCGTCATTGATCCGTGATCCGAACCGAAAAAGATTGATCCGAACCGCACACACGTGATCCGAGGATTGTTTTCTAAAAAAAATAAAAATAATAATTTGCGCATGTTCAGTCCACACACAGCGTGGTCATGGCGAACGGAGGAGCTTGAATGCCCCGCGTCATTTAAATCCCCTGTATGGGAGCATTTTGGCTTCCCTGTCAAATATAATGATGAAGGAAAGAGGTTAGTGGATAAAACCGTGACGGTGTGTAGGCACTGTGGCACAAGAATGCCATATGACAGTGGGAACACATCAAGTATTGTCACTAGGGGTGCAACTGATCTGTACAGATCAGCACCTTCGGGTCGGGACACACGGCGATCCACGGGCCTCTAGGTCCATAGGAAAGGCCGCGGCTTCGGCCTAGCTATCGAAGCGGCGGTCATCGAGGTCCACCCGGCGCGGGGGATGCAGGCTGCTCCTCGGAAGTTTGTGGGCACTTGAGCTCAATATGTCATTGACTCCTAACAGCCCAGCGATGAGCTCCATGCTGCACCCTGAGGAATCCACACGGGGAGCCGCTGCCGCCGCCGCACCGGGCGTCCTGCTGCTTGCCAGAGAAGAGAGAGGAGGCGATCGGGGGGGATCTGTATGGACTGAGCACGTAGGGGGGATTTTGACTAGACACTCAGCCCGCCGATCAATGACACTAAAGGGATCTGATGATTAGGATAGTTCAGGTCACAGTAGGGAACTGATGACACCACTTTCGTACATGGGGCTGCGACTTCCACTTGGCTGCACATATAAGTATTGCGAGATGCAGTTATTTCAACACAAAACAGAGCTTATACGCTTAAATACAGTATTTGTAAATCTGACGGACTGTTTAAATGTGAAAATCAGAGGTGTTCTGTCACATTAGCAATAAACAGTCCGTTGGATTTCCAAACACTGTATTTAAGCACATAAGCTCCGATTTGTGTTGAGAAGAACTGTGAAATCTAAAACTCTGGTGGGTGTAACAAGATTTGTCTTTTTTTTTTTGCTGATCCGAAAATGATCCGATCCGTGACTCCTGATCCGAGGATCGATCCGATCCGTGAGTTTTTTGATCCGTTGCACCCCTACTGAGAACTACACTACACTGACCACTATACTACAATGAGAACTACACTGACCACTATACTGTCCATTACACTAACCACTATATTTTCCTCTACACTATACTGTCCACTGCACTAAGAATTACACTGACCGCTATACTGTACTGTCCACTACACTGACCACTATACTGTCCACTACACTACACTGGCCTTTATACTAGTCAACGGAAATAAAATTAAGAGGCAGCTAGTAGTGAAATACACACTGGCGCAAAATTTTGGCCCAATAAATGTCGCGCCCGGGGCCACGGCCCCCTCCACACTCCCCACGCTACGCCACTGCCTTAGATCAACTTCTGTCAAGCAGGAATGGCCACATATGGATTGAAATCTGGTCAGTCCCTGCTAAACAGGCCAAATTTTGATCCATCTATGACCAGCTTTAGGCTTTAAAGGGGTCTGGTGATCACAGCCAAAATGAGAAGCAAAGGCGCCAAAAGAAAATAGGATTTGTTCCCTGATTTAAAATAATACCACTATACTCACTAAGCATTTACAGTATTCTAATACACGATAGAAAATTGGAACATAAGTGGGGTTTTTGTCTATGGTGATCAATCATCATATTTCATCTTTTAATATGTAGGAAAATGAAACAAACTATCTGATTGGTAACTATGGGCAATAGTTACACTGTTATTCCCATTTTCTTTTCTCCATAAATATACTGGGGCAGATCCACATACATCTGCGTGGGCGCAGCGTATGTGAGATACGCTACGCCGCTGTAACTTACTTTTCTTTTCTTTGAATCCTGAAAGAATTTGCGCCGTAAGTTACGGCGGCGTAGTGTATCTCTCGCGGCGTAAGGGCGCGGAATTCAAATTGGGCGGGTAGGGGGCGTGTTTCATTTAAATGAAGCGCGTCCCCGCGCCGAACGAACTGCGCATGCCCCGTCCGTCAAAACTCCCAGGATGCATTGCTCCAAATGACGTCGCAAGGACGTCATTGTTTTCGACGTGAACGTAAATGGCGTCCAGCCCCATTCACGGACGACTTACGCAAACGACGTAAAATTTTCTAAATTATACGCGGGAACGACGGCCATACTTAACATTGAGTACGCCACCAGATAGCAGCTTTAACTATACGTCGGAAAAAGCCGAACGGAAACGACGTAAAAAAATGTGACGGCCGCTCGTACGTTCGTGGATCGTCGGAAATAGCTAATTTGCATACTCGACGCGGATTACGACGGGAACGCCACCTAGCGGACGTTGAAAAATTGCATCTAAGATCCGAAGGCGTACGAAGACGTATGCCTGTCGGATCTAACCCAGATGCCGTCGTATCTTGTTTTGAGGATTCAAAACAAAGATACGATGCAGGAATTTTGAAATTACGCCGGCGTACCCCACTGTATATAAAAAAAAACAGGCTCCTTAGGCTCAAAATCTTATTTTAAATGAATGTGCTCCTATGATTCACCTTAATATTAGACCACAAAATGATGAACAAATTTCAAGTATATCTAAGCCCAAGAATAAACAATTCATATAAACTGTGGCTTATCAGTCCTCAGTAGAGATGAGCTGAGGAATGATAAGCTTGAAAATTTGGCATTCCAATTCCTAATTTAATGTTCCAAATCCTAATCTGCATACTGTACTTACAATTCCATAAACCACTGACACTCCAGACTTGCTTGTGCCTACCCCCAACCACTGAAACTCACAAACCCCCAAACAATAGCATCTAAGATTGACCCCTGCCTACCTCCCAACCACTGACACCCCAGACTTAAACTCGCCCACCCCTCACTCAGTGGGGGCATGCCTTTTACTAATCTTTCTCAATCAACATTAACTGTTTTTATTCCTTATGGTACTAGCATTAGTAAATTGATAGCAAGGTATATTATATTTACTTGTTTCAAACTTTTTTTGACGTTTCTTCGGTTGCTTTCTGGTTTTAACCTAAGCCAAAATTATTTCATTTATAGCTTTTTTTTCCCTTTCATCTAGAGGAGGGGGAAAAGGGCTTTACAAGCTAAGCACACCTTCCTGTCTACATGCCTGAGCTAAGGGCAGATGTACTCCAGGAACTAAATGCTACATGAATTATCTGCCCTTACTCAAGATGGCTGATTTCTCAGCAAAATAAAGCATGGAAGCACGGATGGATGGGT
This sequence comes from Rana temporaria, assembly GCF_905171775.1. NCBI lineage: Eukaryota > Metazoa > Chordata > Amphibia > Anura > Ranidae > Rana > Rana temporaria. The sequence goes on along the minus strand of NC_053496.1, from coordinate 137,746,531 downwards.
GAGTTTGCTTTGAATATTATAAATGAATAAAATAACAATTTCAGTTTGTGGAACTCAGATACAGTCAAGTTCTGCCTTCAAGGACAACTTGTACCAAAGTTATTGTTATCCTGTATTAGGCCAAAAATGGATACCGTATTTATCGGCGTATACCGCGCACTATTTTGCCCTGAAAATCAGCCTCGCCATCGTGGGTGCGCGATATATTCGCCGATACCCGCTTTCCCGCGCCGAGTTTGAATACTGCGCCGACATATACCGAGCGCAGTACACTCGTGTATAGTCGGGCAGTCTCGGCTACACTCGCGCTCACGTCCAGGACGTCAGCGCGAGCATTGCCGACTATACGCGAGTGTACTGCGCTCGGTATATGCCGGCGCAGTATTCAAACTCGGCGCGGGAAAGCGGGAAACGAGCGAGGAGGACGCCGCAGAAGGACGCCGGACCCGACGAAGAGGACACCCGAAGCCGCAGACGGACGCTGGACCCGACGAGGCCGCCGATGGACGCCGTGCAAGACACCAAACTGTAAGTACAAAAATCTTTTTTTCACAGAAATGTCGGGGCAACTTTAGGGGTGCGCGCTATACGCGGGAGCGCACTATACCCCAATAAATACGGTATATAATAGAAGTTATTTGTTAGAGTTTACATACATATAATACAAAGTTCCTCAAGAAGTGAAGACATTTATTTTCACTTCTTCCTTTTTTTGCTTCCTAGTCAGCAGATTTTAGTTGTCATGCTTCCTACAAAATACTGCCCACCCCAGCAAAAGTCTATTCATAATAATGCTGAAAAGCAGGAAGAAGAAGAAGAACAAAGAAAAACAGTACAAAACATAACCACAACAGGCTTTAAAGCTCTATGCTTATAAGGACAGGTTACAAGTAATAACAAGTCTCCAGTGTATGCTGGCTATTCTTTGCATTCACATCCAATCTTCTTCTAACCCCTGACTCTCTTGTTTTATGAAGTACTATAATCATTTTAACCACTTGCCATCCAGCGCACGACTATATACATCGGCACAATGGAACGGCTGTGTAAATGGGCGTACAGGTACATCCCCTTTAAATCACGGCATTGTGGGCGCACGTGCCCTCCGCGTACTCCGCAACCGTCACCGTGGGACTCGCGGACTCGATGTCTGCCGCTGTCCCACGATCGTGTCACAGAGAGGCAGAACGGAGGGATGCCTTTGTTAACAAGGCATTTCCCTGTTCTGCCTAGTGACAGGACACTGATCTACTGCTCCCTGTGATTGGGAGCAGTGATCAGTGTCATGTCACTGATAGCCCAGCCCCCACACAGTTAGAATCACTCCCTAGGACACATTTAACCCTTTCAGCGCCCCTAGTGGTTAACCCCTTCCCTGCCAGTGTCATTTATCATTGGTATTATATAGAATATTTCTGACAATGTGGTTATTTTTTTTATTAAAAGCACAGAGCCAAGTAGACCCCGCCATAGTGACCCCACCATAGGGATAAAACTTTTTTGCAGAAGGGAGTTTAACAAGACACGTGGCCACACATTAACATTAGAAGAAAAGAGGTTTAACCTTAAACTACGTAGAAGGTTCTTTACCATAAGAGTGGCAAGGATGTGGCATTCCCTTCCATAAGTGGTGGTTTCAGTGGGGGGCATCGGTGGTTTCAAGAAACTATTGGATAAGCACCTGAACGACCACAACATACCGTATAGGGATATACAAGGTAATACTGACATATATAGTCTATATATACTTAGTCAGGTTGAAAAAAGACACAAGTCCATCCAGTTCAACCACAAAAAAATAAACATATAATCACACACATAGGTTAGGGTGACCAGACATCCCCGGTTTCAGGGGACAGTCCCAGGATTGAGGACACTGTCCCCGGACCAAGTCTGTCCCCTGTTTTGCCCCCGGTTTGGATTTGAACAGGAGCTGGGGCAATTTCAAAGATATTCAGTGCAGAATAAAAAAAAAATCTGAATTACACACCTCCACTTCCCTGCCAGGTGTATTTTTTTGTGCCCCTTTCTGATGATCAAGTACTGGTCAGAGCGGAGGGAATATTTCTTCAGTTTTGGGTGCATGCTCCACTTCTGTTCTTCTCAAGTCCCGGCCAGCCGCCTGCCTGCCTATCTCCTTGCCTTCCCTAGTTGAGGGATCTTCCTCCGCACGCGATCCAGTAGTAGCCGGGGCACGGAGAGTGAGACTTGACAGGCTGTGAGGCGGGCAGCGACGGGCAGAGAGTCGCTGATTGCCGCCATTACTAGTAAAAAAAAAAATATGTCCCCGGATTTCATTTTAAAAACACAGTGAAGAACGGGGAAGCTGTGTTTACACACGGCTCTCCTCGTTCTTTAGCTCCGGGGACTGATCGCGGGACCCCAGCAGCGAACGGGTCCACGGGTCCCGGTCACGGAGCTTCGGACCAGGTCACGGGCGCGCACCCGCGACCCACGGCTGGGTACTAGCACAGGACATTCCTATACGTGCATGTGCCCAGCCGTGCCATTCTGCCGACGTAAATGTGCAGGAGACGGTCCTTAAGTGGTTAACAAGACACGTGGCCACTCATTAAAATTAGAAGAAAAGAGGTTTAACCTTAAACTACGTAGAAGGTTCTTTACCATAAAAGTGGCAAGGATGTGGAATTCCCTTCCACAGGCGGTGGTCTCAGCGGGGGGCATCAATGGTTTAGAGAAACTATTGGATAAGCACCTGAATGACCACAACATACAAGGATGTACAAGGTAATACTGACATATAATCACACACATAGGTTGGACTTGATAGACTTGTGTCTTTTTTCAACCTCACCTACTATGTAACTCTTTGGATCATAGGTGTGGAGCTATGCAGATGGCAATATAAATATTTATACAGCCCTGGTCAATTCCAGGGAGCAGGGCTCTGAAGGCTGCTGGGAGTCGGTATATATTCTGTGGGACACTCAGCTCTGGGTCTTTTCCTGCAGAGGATCAGTCCAGGCTGGAAGGCTGCTGCCCTCCAGAGAAGTGCTGACATGAAGTGAAGTGCTTGCTGTTCGTGTGGTCTTAGGTGGGCTAGCTGAGGGACCTGGATGCTGAAGCTACAGAGAGCTGACCAAGGGGCTGTCTGCTGAAGATCTAGTATGGTATCACTGGAAGAAAGTGTCGCTTTGTTGGAATTGGGAAGGAGGCAGCCAACTGTATTTGGATATTTTGTGAGTACAGACTGCTGAGAGATCTTAGAGAATTTTTGTGGTGCTGCCACCCCTCTTATGCTAAAGTCGTCAGTTGTGTGTTTGTCTAAAGGGAGCATAAGCTGGTGTCCTTAGGAGCATAGTTTAGGAGCACATCGGTCACTCTATGTGATCGCTGTGTGCTTTGGACACAGCTGATCATTGATTGGGGTAAAGAGCCAAACACAGCTGTCACAGATGTAAACAGACTTTGTAGGTTATCGTCTGTTATCGGCTCTCCTTTTCTCGCAGAGAGATAGCGTGTGAGGAAATGATAGCTGATCTGTCAGTACAGCATGTATACTGATAATCAGTGCCCTGATTATCAGTGCAGCCCCATCAGTGAAGCTTATCAGTGCCCATCAGTGATGTCCCATCAGTGCAGCCTCATCAGTGTAGACTTATCAGTGCCTATTAGTGCAGCCGATCAGTGCTCATCATTGCCACCTCATCAGTGCACATCAATATACCTCATCAGTGCAGCTCCATCAGTGCAGCCCTATCAGTGCACACCAGTGCAGTTTATCAGGGCCCATCAGTGCTGCCTCTACAGTGCAGCCTCATTTGTGCCCATCAGTGCATACTCTTCAGTGCACATCAGTGCAGCCTCTTCAGTGCAGCCTCATCAGTGCACATCAGTGTAGCCTTTCTAGTTCCTCCGTATCAGAGTCCATCAGTTCAGCTTATCAGTGCCGCCCCATCAGTGCCCATCAATGCGGCCTCATCAGTGCACATCAGTGAAGCCTTATCAGTGCCCATCAATGCAGCCTATTCAGTGCATATCAGTGAAACCTTATCAGTGACCAACAGTGTAGCTTCATCAGCGCACCTCAGTGAAGAAGAAAAATTACTTGTTTGCAATATTTATAACAAACATTTTTTTTTCAAAATTTTCAAAAAAGTGAGCAAAAAATGAAAAACCCTGTGGCTATTAAAAAACACAAAAAGAAAGCTCTATCGGGGGCGTGACTGGAAGTTGCCATGGATGGAAGCTTGAACTCCTAGCCCACAGCTAAACAGTCTTTTTGGGGGACTTGCACCGCTCGTTTATGGGTGGAACCCGGAGGACCCGCTCCTCCAAAGTCAGGGGATCATCACAGCCTCCTCCCGGCTCCTCAGCGACCCTCGGGTATTTTTCTCCGCCAACCATGTCCCACAGCAGCGCGGACAAGATGGCGCTGGCCACCTCCGCCTCCTCCACGCGGCCTACAACTCCGCCGGGAGGCCGGGCCCCGGATCGCTTACAAAGCCTGTCGAACCCTGCCCATGGTGCGACAGGACAGCATCCCCCCACGTTTGGAGTGGTGAGTCTTCCTCTGCCACAGCCTAACAAGACGGCGCCGTCCCCTGCCCACCAGCACGCTCCACTAGGCCTCACTACGGACCCCAGCACACAGTGCTCTGAGGCTTTCCCGAGGCTGCTGCGCACAGCCTCGGATCCGGGGGTCTCAGTGGAGGGCCCTATCTCTACGACCCACTCCGTGGCTTCTGAGGACTTCCCCCCCTGCCTGACCCCGTGCACACGTGGACCCGGGGCCTTCTCTTGCGGAGCAGCCTGGAGGAGTCCCACAGCTATCTTCCTTTGCTCCTGCTCCCCCCAGCCGCAGAGACAGTCCCGCAGTGGAGACCTCAGGCCCACTGACAGGGGAGCTGACCCCGTGATTTCCTACGCCCAGGCAGCCAGCTCTCCGGCTCCGGCCCCTGGGGAGGGGTGGGGGACCGGGCCCCTCTCCCTGCCACGTTCCCCAGAGTGGATTGATCCAAGGGCCCCCAAGATGCAACCTTGGGCGCCAGTCCAGCACACGGCCCCCCCAATCCAGCAGCAGGGGCCTTCTCCTATACACCCTCCACAGCTTCAAATGGGGTCTGACACCCGTCACCAGAAGGCCCCCCTCTGGCATGCATACTTTCAAGCCATGTCGACTAAGGAGGACTTTAAGCTACTTATTGAGGAGGTCAAGTCCACCTGCCGTGCTGAGATTCAAGTGCTTCATGCAAACTTCAAGCACCTTTCAGATCGAGTAGAAATGGCGGAAGAAGAAATACAAGAGACTTAACTGGCGGTGCACCGCACTCAAATGCAGGGGGCTGACCATCGCCTACTTCTCAGAGACATGCAGCGCCATGTGGAGGACTTGGACAATTGCGGTCGCAGGAACAACATACGCGTCAGGGGCCTGCCTGAGACAGAGGGTTTGTTCTAACTGAAGGGGGGGGTGGGACTGACATGGGGAAATGAAAGATCGCTGTTCATACATTACACAGCTCCCGGATCTCGCTCTGTAATGAGCGATCGCGGGTGCCTGGCAGTGATCGCGCATCAGCACCAGGGCCGAGCGCCCCTAGTGGCAGAAATGCGAAATCACGCTATATTACGTGATTTCACGCAACTGAGCTGACCTGCCGCCGTAAAACTGCGTCGGCTGGTCGGCTAGTGGTTAAAATCAAAATTCCTTATTGGATTCTTTCCTGGTCACTGTCCGTTTCATCCTAGCAGGCACTGCTTAAACCTGAACATTTGGCTTAGATTTACAGGTACTCCTCACTTAATGACCAGGTTCCGTTCCAACAACCAGGTCGTTAAACAAATTGGTTGTTAAACGAGGAGCCAGAAGTAATCAATATTTTAAGGATTCTTAACTTCTGTACTGTATCGTGAAAAAAAGGTCTAAACACAAAACTCCAGCTCAATAACCTTGTTTTAATTTGCATAAGTACAGAACACAAACTAAAATTCTGTACTGTACTGTACAATACAATGATGAATAGCACGTTGTTTGGGTCGGGAGAGCTGGTCGTAAGTTCAAGTGAACTTTTAACAGGTAAGTCCTTAAACGAGGAGTATCTGTATAAAAGTTTACATGTCTCATAAAACAGGACTGTGAACATGAGGCAGCTTGATGCGTTTCATTAAAAAAAAAAAATGTAGGAACTTGGGGGCATATCCTCAAAAAACGGGCTTAACTTAAATATTCCGATTTAAGTTACACCGCCGCAAAATTTCTACCTAAGTGCCCGATCCACAAAGCACTTACCTAGAGTGGAGTAACTTAAATCGGGCCGGCGCAAGGCGTTCCTCATCATCAGGGGGCGAATCCCATTTAAATGAGGCACGCTCCCGAGCCGGCCGTACTGCGCATGCTCGTGACGTCATTTTCCCGACGGGCATAGCGCGAAATTACGTTACGTCGGGCTTTGTGGATCGTGACGGGTCAATAAAGTTGCGTCGGGAAAAAAAAAAGATACGGCGGCAAAAAAAAAATTCGAAATCGAAAAAAAAGCGCGGCGCGAGGAAGAAGGGTCTGCTTTTACATGGTGTAAACAGTTTACACTTTGTAAAAGCAGCCCTAATTTTGCACTTGCAAACTAAAACTTACGGCGACAAAACGAAGCGTAATAGCTTCGTGGATCGCCGTAAGTCCTAATTTGCATACCCGAAGCGGCATTTCGACGCAAAATGCCCCCAGCGGCGGATGCGGTACTGCATCCTAAGATCCGGCAGTGTAATTCAATTACACCTGTCGGATCTTCGTCCTAACTATGGGAAACTGATTCTGTGGATCAGTTCCATAGTTAGGACAAGGGATACGATGGAGTAACAGCAGTTACTCCGTCGTATCCCTTTTGAGGATCTGGCCCTTGTTGCTGACACTGCATAAAACATAAAAACAAAAAACATAAAAAAAAAACTATCAAATTAATATCTGTTAACCCTTTTCCCCTCAAATTTCTCCCTTAGCTAGCAGGTAACTAGGAATGATGCTCTGTTGGACCTGGTAATCTCAAACCATGCAGAGCTTATTACTAAGGTTCAGATAAAGGAACATTTGGGTAGCAGTGATCATAACATGATTTCATTTGATGTTAGCTGTAAGCAAGAAATACATACAGGAAAGATAAATACACTACATTTCAAGAGAGAACATTTTCCAAGGATGACGGCTGCTCTCCAGGACTTAGGCCCCATACACACGATAGAATCCATCCGCTGAAATGTATCCGCGGATCGGTTTCAGCGGATTGGCGGATTTATCTGTTGGTCTGCTGGAACGTACACACTAGTGCCTAAAAATCCCCGCGAACCAGAACGTATGCAACGTAAACCACGTAAGACGTCACTATAAAGGGGAAGACCAAAGTCAACGGCGCCGCCCTCTGTTCCGCTTTTGCTAGTTCCGTGTTACCGCGTGCTAGTGAAGGTTTGGTTAGAGCCGATTCGTGCTTTTCAGTCTCCGCGTTTTGACAGTAGGTATTCTCGGGTTCAGTGCGTTTGCTTGCGGGTTCGCAGTTGGCATTCGGGCACAGGCTTTCAGCACGTTTCTGCATACTGTGCGCTCGTATCTGTTTGTCGTGCGTTCTTAGCAGGTTGTGCTGGATTTGGGGGTGCTTTATGTTGGAGTGTGTACTTGACTGACCAGCCGGCCGGTTTGAAGCCATGATGGAGCAGCAGCGTCGATTCTCGCGAATTGGTGCTGGTTATGGGATTGCTTATGGCCATGTCCAGCGAACCAGTTGTTTGGCCAGGAACAGTGGGAGGAGGCGTTTCTGGGCCAAGAATTGGTTGCGCCAGCGTGACCAGTTTTCTCATATGCCTCTGCTTAGGGAACTCCAGGAGAATAATCCTAATGACTTTAGGAATTTTCTTCGCATGACGGACCCCGTATTCAACCGTCTGCTGGAACTTCTGTCCCCCTATATCACGAGGCAGGACACTGCCATCACGGCCGAGCAGAGGCTTATTGCCACGTTGCGGTACCTGGCGACTGGGAGGAGCCTGCAGGACCTCAAGTTCTCGACAGGCATCTCTCCCCAGTCGCTTGGGGTCATCATACCGGAGACGTGTACTGCCATCATCAGAGTTCTGCAGGAGGAGTATCTTAAGGTAAGTTTCCTCATGTTAACATCACAATGTTTTTTTTTAAAAATGTGTGAGAAAGTCTAATATTTTTTTATTTCCTAATAACCATGAGATTGTAATCTGCTGTGTGTTGGATGTTCCCTTTTCTCCCCATGCATGTTGTTATCCTTTATACATGTTTGTTTTGGGCCTACCTGCATATTTTGTCCTTACCCACCATAAACCTGTCCAGCATGCTATCCTAGGCCCAAACACACCTAGCCAATTTTTGGGTGATTTTTTGGCTAATCCATTGTAGTTCTGCCCCCCCAAAACTTGTTTATTGCTCTATCATCAGAGGGATGTGGAGTCTGATAATTAAGTGGGCCTATATTTTTTAAAATAAATACTCACTTCACAATGCTTGTAGGAAATGTGAATCATGTTGTTGATGTTGCACAATGATGGTTTTTGTATTTTGTTTGCAATGTTTATCTGACAAAGTACTAAATCTCTTTATTTGTTTGTCCCCACAGCTACCCTCCTCACCACAGGAATGGCAGTCTGTGGCTTCCCAATTTGCCCAGCGTTGTGATTTTCCGAACTGCGGTGGAGCAATAGATGGGAAACACGTCCGCATAGTGCCCCCACCCCACTCGGGGTCCTACTATTTTAACTACAAGGGTTATCATAGTATGTGTTGATGGCGGTGGTGTCGGCACAGTATGAGTTTCTATATGTGGACGTGGGAAAGAATGTCCGGCTGTCAGATGGGGGAGTGTTCTCACGGACTGAATTCTACGATCGTCTACAAACTGGTGGTCTGGCATTGCCACCAGATGAAGATAATGTGGAAGGACTTCCGTTTGTGTTCCTAGCGGACAAAGCTTTCGGGCTTGGACCTCACCTAATGCGGCCTTTTCCCCAGAGGACCCTCACCTCAGAGAGGAGGGTGTTCAATTATCGGTTGGCCAGAGCTCGGAGGGTAGTCGAGAATGCCTTTGGGATTCTCTCCAACCGGTTCCGCCTTTTCCTGACAGCGATACACTTGGCGGAATATAAATTGAACACCATTGTATTTGCCTGCTGCATTTTGCACAACTTTTTACGCAGGCACTCCCAGACGTACCTACCCGACAGCGTTTCTGAGGCAAGACTACTCTCAGATCCTCTCCCTGGGCTGGACACTGGTCGCGCTGGCTTTGCCACCCAATCAGCTCGTGAGGTACGCGACAAATATGTTGAGTACTTCATGGGTCGGGGGGCCATTGCTATGCCAGATCATATTTCTTTCTAATTCGACCCCCAAAAGAAAGAAATATTCACAGAACTAATAAATAATTAGACCATTAGACTTTATACAGTTGTTTGTCATTACTGCTTTTTCTCTTTTTATCTGTCTTCCTGGTTCTCACCAAAAATTGTGCACTTCTAGTGCCAAATGTAGGGTTCAGGTTTTAGTAAATAAACACAATTGCACATTATTCACTCATCTCCAAACTGGGTATTCAGCATATAAAAGAATAAAGCCACTCATTTTTAGGATTTTGGAAAAGCTTTTTTTTTTTTCAGCTTTTTCATTTTCCTTGATTTTTCTAAAGATTTTTAGTAACAAACATGCCAACATTTTTAGTTTGCAAGGCTTTTAATTTTTGGTTTTGTGTCTTTTTTCATAATTTTTTTTTTCCAAACAATGTTTTTTTTATTTTTTGGTGTTGACAAACAATGTAGTACAACAATTGTACCATTTTTCACACAAATATTCTATTTCCCAACTGTAAACTTAACCAAATGTTTATTTTGTCTTATTTTGTAATATTTTTCTTTCCCAAAATATGTTTGAGATTTTTTTTCTCTTTATTTTTTCTTAATTTTTGGGGGGGAATTATTAGGAAAAATATTGCTAACATTTTTTGAATATATTTGTTAACCAAATTTTTTTTTTTTTTATATTTTTTTCGTAAAATGTTTGGGAAATTTTTAATAATTATTTTCTAATTTTTTTTTTTTTAATTTAAAAAAAAAAGATTGGTAACATTTTTTGGATAGATTTGTTACCCAATTTTTTTTTTTTTTAAATATTTTTTTCTAATTTTTTTTTTTGGATTTTTCAGGCTTGTTGATTGTAAGCCATTTTTTTTGTTGAAAAAATATAAAATGTAAAAAAAAATTAAAAGACAAATGTGTCACTTTTACATTCACAATAACAGTCATGGTGTGAGTTCACACCTGAACACGCCAACATTTGAAGATGCACACATTCAGTGTAATTCGCCAAATGTCAGTTCTTCAACATAGAAACACAGACAAAGGGCGACATGTGCTATCTGCCATCATGGGTGATCAATGTCTGTGTTTTGTGGGAGCAAACCCTTCCTCGAAAACTACTTGAGAATCGAGGAGGGGGTTGTACCCACAAAGCACAGATATTCGATATTCTGTGATGGCAGATAGCACATGTTGACACACTGTGTGTGCATCTTCAAATTTTGGCGTGTTGCTGAGTCAAAAATTAAAACAGGTTGGTGGATGGGCGGGGGGGGGGGGGGGTGTTCAGTCTTTGACACGGCCCATCATGTCAATGATGTTTTTATAGTTTTGTTCTATAATCAGCATTCTTTGCCGCATAGTGTCCAGCTCGGTGCAGCACTCCACAATTACATTTCGCACATTATGTTCCATGAGAACCATCCGTTGCCGCATATTCTCCATTTCACTGCTGCACTCCATCACTTGCTGGATAATTATTCCCGCACTTGCGCGAGAAAAATGCAGAACAGCATCTTCATCCCCTACAAAATGAATCAAAAAAAAAAAATTAACAATTTTACCGGCCTATCTACATCTAGGGTTGCCACCTCATCCCTTTAAACCAGAACACATATTAATTACACAGGTTCTGTGGCTGATTAAAAGGTGGTAATTTAACTCACCTGGTGCCATATCTGCATTACATTAGCCACAGAACATGTGTAATCCATATGTGTTCGGGATTAAAGGGATGAGGTGGCAACCCTATCTACATCTGTTTTGCCCTATAAAGCTGGGGTGACACTGACCTGATGGTGTGTGAATTTCCTCCTCCTCCACCACTTCTCCATCTTCAATAACTCCTCCTTCTTGAACCACTTCCCCCTCATCCTCCACGACTCCTCCTTCTTCTTCCATCAATCCACCATCTTCTAATTCAACAAAATCATCTTCTTCAAATTCATCTTCATCCTCCACAACTACCAAATTTAAAATGACTCCATCCTCCTCTCTTCCTTCATCCTCTCTTCCTTCCACCTCCTCCTCCACATCCTCATCTCTTCCTTCCTCCTCCTCCTCCACATCCTCCTCTCTTCCTTCCTCCTCCTCCTCCGCATCCTCCGCCTCCTCCACATGGCCAGATGGCAGATTCCGGGCGTGTCTGGCCCTCTCTGCCTCCTCGAAATGTTGGCGTCTTCTTTCCCCTATAAATAACACAAAAACAATATGTTTACTCATCAGCACACAGATATTGTAGAGCAGAAATCGCACACATTGCATAGAAGTTTAGAGGCTTTAATTGATTATTTTTTTGTGTCTTATCACCCCAAACCTACATTTTTGGATGACTTCTAGGCCAAGCTCTGATTCAGTCCCTTTTTAGCGAAGTGACACACATGGATGTCCCCCCCTTAAAATTTGGAGCTGAGACCATACAAATTTTAGTGTAATATTTTGGGGGAGACACAGGTGCTCTGGATTACAGATCTGAAAACACCTGCTTAGTAGCACTGTTTGCATTTCCCATTCTAGGATTCAAATTTTAGAAAAATATATTTTTACACAATGTTTACAAACAATGTTTTTGGCCAGAGAGGCATGTCCAGGTGTGTTGTTCCTGGGCCAACATCGTATTTGTGAGAAGCAATCTGATGTGAATGAGGTTTCCTATTAACACTCGTTGGCCAAGCAAATGATATTTTTAAAAAAAAATCTATTTCAACATGTGTTCAGAAGTACAACCAGGCCAAGGATACAGATGTAGAAATGTACCTGACCAAACATTAAACTAATAAAATTGTCCCCCCCCCCCACAAACAAAAAAAGAACTTACTTTTTTGAGGATTTTTTTATTTTCTTCAATTGATGTGGCTCACGGAGTTTCAAGTCGGACCACCGCTTCCGTAGCTGCTCCTTGGACCTGGTGATGTGATCCCGAACATCCTCTGCATTCTCCTTGCCACCTTCTCCATAATTTTCCCCTTCCTGCGGTTTGGGGTCTTGTATGGCCCATATTGCCCATCATAGTCCTTCCTCCGCATTATTTCGACCAGCTCCACCATTTCGGCAAAAGACATATTAGTGGCCTTATAACGTTTTGGCCGGGATCGCGACGTTCCTGCCTCTGTCACTTCACTTGCGGCCTGAGAGCTCCGTGCACGCTTGTGTGACATCGCCATCTTTCCTTCCCACAGAGATTAGGGGCGTGGAAAAGAGGAAATGTCCCGTCATGGGCGGGGACGAGGGCGGCGGTTCATGCATACGCGGAGTGTAGAGAATGAATAAGACGTGATTACGTAGGTTACACAGAGATTATTCGCTCGTTTCACAGAAGTAACATAGTTCACGCCATATTTTTTGAGTTAACATTGATTAGGGGGCATGGCAAAGGTGACGAAGGCGGTGTGTCACGCACACGCGGAGTGTATTAAAGGGAACCTACGTGATTACGTAGGTTACGCGGAGATTATTAGAACATTTGACAGAAGTTACACAGTTAACGCCATATTTTTTGAGTTAACATTGATTAGGGGGCATGGCAAAGGTGACGAAGGCGGTGTGTCACGCACACGCGGAGTGTATAAAAGGGAACCTACGTGATTACGTAGGTAACGCGGAGATTATTTCATCGTGCTTCACGAGGAGCTAGAGATAATAAGGTAAGAAATTACAACATGGGATCAGGAGAGGCCTAGAAACTTGAGAGCCATGGGATTGGGGTTTTGTCTGTTGTTTGCACCCTTTTAACGCTACTTATGTTTCTTGTGTCCCCAAAACGGTATTTATTTCTCACAATGCTTTCACACATCACTTAAAACTAGATGTGAAGAATGCTTTACCTATTTGTACTTTTTGCCAGGTGTATTGTGATCATGCAAGTATTGTTCTGTGTTGGTTGGCCAGAGGTTATTAGGAAGTGTATTTATATGTCAGGAATGATGAGGGGCATGCTAGGTACACATGAAATAGTGCCTTGAGGAATGGTCAAAATAGTAAAAATTGTGGATGGTTCTAGATTACACGTATTTAGCAAACTTATTTCAAAAAGGGTCTGCATGTGAACTCATTTTTGGTCACAACAATGGGGCAGAGCTGGCCAGCATTTTAGCTGCAGGAGACACTGTGTTTGCATAGTACTTGATAAATCTGGGGCCACATATTATTACAATGTGAATGCTGTGCATTTTTTAATGCTTATTTATTTTTGTTTTAACAGTGTTAAGCTTGAAAATTGCCAAAGCAAATTAGAGTAAACCATGGACCAGATCGTGGGTAAAGAAATTATTAGGCGCCTAATTGAAAGGTTTAGGGAAATGCCCCTACTTTGGGATACAAAACACCCACACTATTCGAAGCGGGACCGACGAACGGCAGCACTTGATGAGATTGCTACATACATGCAGACATGGGTTCCCGGCTGCACAGGCAACATAGTCAAGAAGAAAATGAACAACCTGAGGGCCGCATACCGAACCAAAAGAAGAGAACTACGTGAACAAAGATCAGGAGCAGCAGCAAGCGAGTCCACGGAGCCCAGTCTGTGGTACTACCAAGAGCTGGAGTTTTTGGGGGATCAAATGGAGGGCCGGCAATCAATGTCAAGCCTTCCTTCCAGCCGGCATCGCAGCAGACCTTCCACGGATCACCACAGCCAGGAGGAGTACAGTGAGGGGCTGGCTGGCATGCATCAAAATCTGCGACTCTCCACTTCTTCTGAGGTAGAGTATTTTTCTAAATTTTTTTGGGCTGCTAATTCTTGTTTGTTTATTGAGTTGATATTGTAATCCCAAAACAAAAAATGGCCTAGAAAAGTCATGGGCATAAAAATAGGGGTCATGGATGCCAAGTTCAGGGATCAGAAGGAGAGTCTATTCAAGTTTAAAGTAAGATAAAACAAACCAGTCTAGAGCATGAAAATGTGTGTGATTTGCTTGTGCCAAATTGTAAAACATGTCCCTTTTTTTGCCACAGGAAGAAGTGAGTAGCCAGGATTTTTCGGCTACTGATGCGGAGATGCATGCCAGCCAGGAGGAAGGGGTCAGTGGCAGCCAGGAGGAGGAGGCCGGGCCCAGCACCAGTCAGGAGGGCCCCAGGCCCAGGGTCAGCACCACCAGGCAAGTCCCTCCCCACGGGTCAGGCAAGCAGGCCTAATGAGGCGCAGGGGGCAAGTGGAGGACGCAAGCCTCGATATGATAAGGGAGGCTAGCGCCTTAATGAGGGCCCCCCTCAACCCCACTGAGGCCTACAGTGCCTATGTGGCACACGAAATGTCACAAGCGGGGGAGGCCGATCAGAGGCTTGCCAGGAACCTGGTGAACCAGGTGATTTTATGGATGCACAAGGGCTGGCTGACCAATGAGACCGAGCTCAGTGACCCGGCCCATCCTGCCCAACACCTGTTACCTTCTCCTGCTGCCACATCATCCCCACCTGCAAGGGGCCGTGGACGGGTCCGTGGAAGATCTGCTGCAATGCAGGCTGCAAGGAGGGTTACAAGGAACAGGAGAAGATGATTCCCGGCCTTCCATTTGATCCCCCAAAAACTTTGGTCTTTTTGGACTACCACAGCCTGAGCTCCATTGGCTCACTTGCTGCTGCTCCTGGTTTTTGTTTTTGTGGTTGTTCTTTTTAGTTCTCGGTATGTGGTCCTCAAGGTTTGCCATTTTGTCCTTGACTATGTTGCCTGTGCAGTCTGGAACACAAGTCTGCATGTATGTTGCTATCTCATCAAGTGTTGCCGTTCTAGGTAATTTATTTTTGATTATGGCCAAAATAAATGGTTATTTGATTTACTGAAATACCTTGTCTATTGTGTTTTAATACTGTGGTGATTAGGCATGAAACATTTTAGCAAATAATATGTGTCATTTAGAAAGGACACCAACTCCTTGGGGGGGGGGGGGTACATTTGGCGTACCAACTTGGTAAAACAAAAAAGGAAAAACACACGCCAAAAGAAAATGGTGACATAACTTGACAAAAAAAAAAAAAATGTGCAAGAAAAAACAATGGTGAAATAAATTGCGCAAAAAACAAAAACAAAAAAAAAAAAATGCAAGAAAAAACAATGGTGATATAACTTGACCAAAAAAAAGAGGAAAAAAAAATGTGCAAGAAAAAACAATGGTGACATAAATTGCACAAAAAAAATATATTAAAAAAATGTGCAAGAAAAAACAATGGTGACATAAATTGCACAAAAAAAAAATAATTAAAAAAATGTGCAAGAAAAAACAATGGTGACATAAATTGCACAAAAAAAAAAAACAAACAAACAAAAGAAACAACATTAAATTAAAAAAAATAAACAGAAACATAGACATGTGGAGGACAAAAAGAAAGTTACAACATCTGGATAGATAGCATCAGCAAGAGAGCGGGTTTATTCTAGCAAGAGAACGCCGAAAAACAAGAGGCAATAAACGACACACTAGATATTTAAAAGGACGAATGTGCCATATCACAAACAAACGAGAGTTTTACCTGAACGAGTGCTCCCATCCCCTTATTTTGTCTGAGCATGTGCGGGGTTTTTATCCGCGGATATTGTGTACTAACCAACGGATCTGTCCGTCGGATAGATTCGCAGCGGATAGATTTGTTTAGCATGTCAGCAAATATTTGATCTGCTGAAAAGCGATTCAACGGATAAATATCCACGGAAAAGTATCCGCTGGAACGTACACACCATAGAATCTATCCGCTGAAACCCATTCGCTGGGATTTTTCAGCGGATGGATTCTATCGTGTGTATGGGGCCTTAGACTGGTAGGGAATATTGGCATCGATAAACACAGTACAGAAATGGGAAATCTTCAAAAAGACTGTTTGGGACCTCACTGCAAAGTATTAGCCGGGGGGGCGTGGCCTGGACATGGCTGAGTAAGGCAGCACTCTCTTTGAGCTCCCGGCCCGAATCCCCTAAAAACTGGCAAAACTGATGATAAATCGGTATGCACTCATCTAGACGGTACAGCACCAGGGCAACTAACCGCAGGACGTCTACTGGAGCAAAACCGGGTGAAATACACAAATATTTCTGCAGCTTGCTGGACGAATCCCCGGGCACCAGGGCAGCCACGCCACGTGGGTCCCCGAGGAAGACCTTTTCCCAGGCTGCCAGAGTCGGCTCACCTGCGAGGAGTACTCCAGCTGGGGTCTGCCCCAGGCCGCCCTGCTGCCCCCCCGACCCTGAATCGCGAGAGCTCCAGCTCCCCGACGCCGAGATGCAGGATCAGGAAATTAAGGCCCTGCTCCTCGCCCTCCCGACACGGGCGGACATCGAGGCCCTCCCGACCCGCTCTGATATAGAGACCCTTATCCTCCGGCTGGAGGAAACACACAACCGTGACATCCAGGAGGTCCGTGGAGAGGTCTCCACACTGACGGAGCGGGTGGTGACGGGGGAGGCTTCGTTGTCCTCCCTGGAAGCTAGAGTGGCGTCCCTGGAGCATGCCAGAGACCAGCACCGGGACACAGCAGTGGAGCTTCAGCTCAACCTTGAGGAGATCGAAGACCGCAGCCGCCGTAATAATTTGCGGCTGCGGGGATTACCGGAGGGCGTGGAGGGGGAGAGCCTCGCGGACGTAGTCGTGGGACTATTCCGGGCAGTTTTAGAGGACCCGGAGGCATCAATACCCATAGATCGCGCACACAGGACACTAGGCCCGCGACCAACGGACCCGGAGAGGCCGCGTGATGTGCTATGCCGGCTACACCGGTATACACAGAAGGAGGACATCTTCCGGCGGGCCTGGGACCTCGGCGACGTGGAGGTAGCGGGTGCCAGGGTCAAGATACTGCCAGACCTGTCCAGGGCGACGCTGCGCCGAAGGGCCCTGCTACGACCGCTACTAGACCTGGCCAAGCAGAAGGACCTAACGTACCGCTGGGGATACCCCCTATCGGTGACTTTCCGGGGAAACGCTGGATCCTTTACACTGCTGACGGCAGCGGACCTCCCGGCACTATTTGCCTTCTTCCACGCGGACCCCATACAAGTGCCCGACTGGCTGCAACTCCTCCCGAGGCCGCCTGGACGCTCTGGACCCTCGGCTAGACGTGGCCCCCTGCCACCACGACAACATCGCGGAAGACGAAGAGATCGATCGCCATCGCGGGGGGGGGGGCCACGTGAGTAGGTCTTGGGCCAAATACCTGCATTTCTGTGTCCCCTTTACCCCCCCTGTTGACCGTTTCTGCCTGCTTGCCCCCCCCCCATTGATGTTTCCCGCTGCCACCTTGCCACAGGCACCCACTGGGTCTAACCTTCAGAGGGGCTACACAGGCCGCAACACACTCCGGGGGACCTTCGTTGGTTGGGCGGTCCTCCCCCCCCACCAGATGTGCCGTTCCACCTGACACCAGGGAGCCCCCCCTTTGTTCCTCCTCCATTTTCTCTCTACCCATTGGCACGCATTGATGGGGTCCTCTGATGCCGCCATACACCTGCACTCACCGGCCCAGCAGGCTGCGGTAACACGCCGGATGACCTCCCCCTGTTATTCTGTTTTATTTTTATTCATTTTCTATCCCGGTGCCACTGGGAGATGGGTGTGGGGAGGGGGAGGGTGGACCCGTGCCGCCTCTGGGGTGGGGGGTGGGGGTCCGGATGTGATGAACACACACCGCTGGGTGTAGCGGGAATCCCATCGCAGACAGCCGGACAATACAAGACACGGCCAAGATGTGGTGGGAACCGGGGGGGCTGCTCCCTGGGGACCCTTACTGGACTGACAAGGTCAGAATTACCATTTTTTTTTCCTTCTTTTTTTTTTTTTCCCAGTGGGAACCACAGGGGGGCAGACGTTTGTTGGTTTAGTCTGCGGGGGGGGGGGGGGGAATTGTTGGGGGACCTGCACTTTAAATCTCCCTGCTAGGTTGGGATTGACGATGTTATGATGTCCTGCACTGACTTTACACACAGCTGTTTAATTCTAGCCTGACTGTTTGTTTGATCGCCTGTTTGTACTCTGTTGCTTTTGCTAACTGTTATCTCTGTTATGTTGCCGATGGATCGCTATACAATATTTGCTTTACACGATGGGGGGAGGGCCGGGTGGCTTTCTTCCTTGGCTTTGCACACCCACCACCCCACGTAGGGCGGCGTTCTGTACCCCGGAGTTCCCCTTTTTTATTTTGAGGGTTCTCCGGCGAACGCCACAGCCGCTAGGGCTAGACTAGACCCCTTTGTTGCTGCACGCTCTAGTGTCAGCGTTCTACTTCTTTTTTCCTCTCTTTCTAAGTGTACCACCCCCAGTCCCTGACCCCCTACCTACCAACCCCTGGACCCGCTCAACATCATCTCCCTGAATGCGAAGGGCCTAAATACCCCTGAGAAGCGTAAGATGCTGCTCCACGACATGCGCCGCCTAAGGGCGGACATTGTCATGATACAAGAAACACATTTTAGAGACCTGAGGCTGCCGCTCCTTCAGAGTAGATACTACCCCTTTGCCTATCACTCGGCCTACTCAGAGGCCAAATCCAGAGGAGTTTCCATCCTCGTCTCTGCCAAGATTCCCTGGAAACTTGAGGATACACGGACAGATAGTGAGGGCCGCTTCCTGTTCCTAAAGGGCCTCATTGGGAACTGTAGTGTGACATTGGCGAACTTGTACGCCCCTAATACCCGCCAGGACATTTTCATCAAGAAAACCGTAGACAAACTGATGCGATACGCGGCCGGCCAACTCATCGTGGGAGGAGACTTAAACATCCCTCTCTCCCCCACGGAGGATACCTCCACGGGCACATCCTCCACGTCACGAGACACACGTAAGCGCATAGGGACGGCACTCCACTCGGCCCAGCTGGTTGATACATGGCGACTCTTCCATCCTGGTGAGCGAGACTACTCTTTCTATTCCAAACCCCACCAATCGTATTCGAGAATCGATTACTTCCTGGTCCCCCATAGTCAACTGCATGCGATTAAAGACACCTCGATAGGCTCCATTACGTGGTCGGACCACGCACCCGTAGGGATAAAATACGCGCTGTCTGATGCCCGGGCGGGACAGTCACCGACCTGGAGACTCAACGAGAGCCTCCTACAGGACCCGGAGGTACTAGCAGACGTAGTGGCTGAAATAGACCGCTATTTTGAGACCAACACTACAGCAGACAGCGACACCGGAGTAGTTTGGGAGGCCCATAAGGCAGTGATTAGGGGGGTCCTTATAAAACATGGGGCGAGACTGAAAAGAGCGCGGACGGCGCAGCTGAATGTACTCCTCGCCCGGCTACAGACGCTGGAGACCGCGCATAAGGCTGCTCCGTCGGGTGGTCTGGGTGCGGACTTGAATGTGGTCCGCTCGCAGATTACCGACATGCTGCAGCATAAGGCCAAAACAGCGATGCAAGTGTGCCGGAGAAAGGTCTATGAATCGGGCAACAAATGTTGCAGGCTTCTGGCCCAAACCCTACATACACAAAGACTGGCGTCCTACATCCCCCACGTGATCTCATCGACCGGACTGAAAACGTCTCTCCCACACCAAATCACCCAAGAATTTAAGATATTCTACGAGTCCCTATACAACCTACATACGCCAAGTCCTGCCCAAGACCCCACGACGGATTACCTTGACAGGTCCCACATGACTACACTGTCGACCGACACCCGAAAATACCTGGAGGAGCCCATCACCTTGCCCGAACTTCAAATAGCCCTCGGCAGTACTAAACTAGGCAAAGCCCCCGGACCGGATGGCCTCACCACGCACTACTACAAGACTTTGATGCCAGCTCTGGGCCAACGAATGGTTAAACTATTTAATGACCTCGGGGCCGGGAAACGGTTTCATAACACCACACTGCAAGCCCAGATCTCGGTTATACCGAAAGAGGGCAAAGATCCGTCTCTGTGTGGGAGCTACCGCCCCATCTCGCTTCTCAACGCAGACCTTAAATTGTTTACTAAAATCCTGGCCTCCAGACTGCAGCAACATCTTCCCCACCTGGTCCAATTAGACCAGGTGGGATTCGTCCCGACGAGAGAAGCCAGAGACAACACCATCAAGGTCCTTAACCTACTACACGTAGCGGCCAGCAATAGGACGCCATGCGTCCTTGTGGGGACAGATGCCGAAAAGGCATTCGACCGGGTGAACTGGAGATATATGTTTGCTACTCTGAGACATGTGGGACTGGGGACACGGATGATGCACTGGGTGGGGGCGGCCTACTCGGAGCCTACGGCCAGAGTCAGGGCGAATGGGGTGCTCTCGGAGTCGTTTTGAATATCTAATGGCACTAGACAGGGATGCCCCCTTTCGCCCCTCCTCTTTGCCTTATCACTGGAGCCCTTCCTTTGCCATATTAGACAGAATCCTGACATCTCCGGGGTGAAGGTAGGCGACACACAACATAAGATCTCGGCCTATGCTGATGACCTGATGTTTACACTCACAGAACCCCACACCTCGCTGACACATCTCCTCCGGGAATTCGAGACATACGGCCAGATCTCTAACTTGAAAATTAATTTCACTAAGTCGGAAGCTATGGGGATAGGGATTCAACAACATAAACTTCGAGAACTCCGTGACGGTTTTGAACTGAAGTGGTCGGACAAAGCCCTGAAGTACCTCGGTACCTACATACCGGCGTCACTCTCCCAGCTATTCCAGCTTAACTTCCCGCCTCTCCTTGGGTCGGTGAAAAAATTGCTGGACCAGTGGACTGGCGGCCTGCACTCGTGGTTGGGTCGCTGCAATATCCTTAAGATGTCAATACTGCCTAAATTCTTGTACCTCTTGCAGGCCCTCCCAGTACGAGTGCCGGGGGACTTCTTTAAGCAGGCCCACTCTGCGTTCACCAAATTCCTGTGGGCGGGAAGAAGCCCCCGCCTAAGCAGGAAAATGCTCTCACTCCCGAAGCTACATGGGGGGCTGGCGATGCTGGATCTCCACACCTACTACCAGGCGACCCACCTGGGTAGGCTTGTGGATTGGTGTCGACATGCCGATACCAAATTATGGACGCGAATAGAGCAGGAACAGAGCCCTGTTCCGCTCGACAGAGCCCCGTGGTGCTTTTGCGGCGCTGCCGCCGAGTCTGAAACGCCACCCGCTGATAGGTGCCACGGCCAAGATATGCTCGCAACTATGGACAAAGCCCTCTCTCACGACACATAACTCCCAGCTGAGGCCGATACTTGGACATCCCCGTTTTACACCGGGCCTAAATGATAAAAAATTCCTCGAACTACGGGAGTCGGGACTAAACCAGGCGTCGCACTTTAGCGGGGGGGAGGTGGAAGACCGCCACGGAACTGGCAGACCCCGCAAGCCCATATAGGCTGGACCATATGAGAGCACTCCAGCTGGGACACTTCTTGAACAGCATGCTGCCCCTGGAGGAGCTCTGTGCTGGAGCTGGGGTGGTCCCCCATACCCTATCGCTGATGTATGGGATGCTGAATACACCCCACGTCGATAGCCCACTTCCATACCTCCTTAAATGGGAGGGGGATTTGGGCTGCCCCTTCCCCACTGGTAGGAGGCAGCGCATCCTCGAGCTCACCCACAAGTCCTCCATATGCTCCAGAGCCCAAGAAACTAACTACAAGATCCTTACTCGGTGGTACAGGACCCCAGAGGTGCTGCACAAGCTCTTTCCGGAGGTGTCGGACATTTGCTAGCACTGCCGGGAGGAGAGGGGTACCCTCTTGCATATTTTTTGGTCCTGCACCCGACTACGGGGGTTCTGGAGTGGAGTACGCCGAATAACCCAGAAGTTAACCGATCGGGAGATCCCGGATGATCCGGCATTCTTCTTGCTACATGCGACAGATACCCCGCTGAAGATCTATAAGAAATCAGTGATACGCCACCTACTGGATGCGGCCAAGGCCTGCATTCCGTTGACATGGAAATCGCAAGACCCACCTACTCTGGCTCTATGGCTTAATAAGGTTGATAATATCAACCGATTGGAGGACCTTATCCTGACTTCCCAAAACAGACAGGAGGCATACAAAAGTACCTGGCAACTGTGGAATATGTTTAAGTACTCCTCGGAGGGACAGAGCCTCAGGGAGGAGCAAACAGGAGACGACATTTTGGAGGTGCACCTGACCTCCTGTCCGCACCCTCGGGAACCCCCTCCCCCCACTATACCCTGACCCCACCACCTCTGTCTCTTTATCTACGGTACACCTGTTTCTTTCTATTCTCTCTACTCTTTCTTTATGTTTATTCTCTAGAAAATGAATGGGAGGCTGGCCCTGTACGGGCTCGAGCACCCAAGGGGAGCTCCGTCCGGGGCAACCACGGGACGATGAACTCACACATGAGGGGCACTACGTTGGCTGGAGTGGGCGGGACACCGGGCTCTGTCACAACATACGCACCAACACAACACGCAAGACGGCACTGCAGAGAAGACACTTGTGATTATTGATTGCCTGGTCATATGCTACTGTACCCTGTTGATGTCCACATTGGTCTCTCTGAGCCCCTAACCATGTCCTGTAATATCACCCATGTTGATGAACCGCACTGATGTACCATTGTAACCTGATATGCAATACCACATAAGCTGTTCTGTTGTTTTGTTGTGGCCTGTGCAGGCCGGCCTTCCTGATATAAATAAAAAAAAAAAAAAAAGTATTAGCCGGATTCAGAAAGACTTACGCCGACGTATCTACTGATACGCCGCGTAAGTCCACGGATGCGCCATCGTATCTATGTGCCTTATTCAGCAAATAAGATACGCCTGAATTTTGGCTTCATACGACCGACGTAAGTCTCCTACGCCGTCGTATCTTGGGCGCATATTTACGCTGGCCGCAAGGGGCGCTTCAATTGATTTACGCGTCAAATATGTAAATGACCTGGATACGCCGATTCATCAACATACTTGCGCCCGACGCAGTAATATACGCTGTTTACGTAAGGTGTACGTCTGGCGTAAAGTTAAAACACCATATAGGAGGCGCAACCCATGCAAAGGTATGGACGACGAAACAGCAGTCGTATTTTACGTCGTTTACGTAAGTCGTATGTGAATGGGGCTGGGCGTAGGTTACGTTCACGTCGTAGGCATTGAGCCGTCGTATCTTGGGGAGTATATGCGACGTGATTCTGAGCATGCGCGCGCATGCGCCGTTCATTCGGCCCTTCATTAGCATGGGGTCACGCTTCATTTTAATAGATCACGCCCACCTCCTTCCTACTTTGAATTAGGCGGGCTTACACCGGCCAATTTATGCTACGCCGCAACTTACGGAGCAAGTGCTTTGTGAATACTGGTCTTGCCTCTCTATGTTACGTCGGCGTAGCGCATATGAGATGCGCTACGCCCACACAAAGATACACCGCTCTACGTGAATCTGGGCCTATATTCCCATGGGCAATACGTTTTTTTTTATTACAACTTAAGAAACTTGCAATGCCTATTACTAAATACATTGGACTGTCTGCTTTCCAAAAAGAGGTAATTTGTCGGATATTTGTACTGTTCTGACCTTTTTGGGCCTCAAGAAATCAGATAGGCCGTCAGCACATCAATAATGATCTCTTTTCAGACAAATAAGATAGTTTGTGGACTCTATGGGCCAGATTCACGTAGCGCAGCGGATCTATAGATCCGCTCGTTCTACGTGAATTAAGATCCGCTCCCGCAAGTTTAGGAGGCAAGTGGCTAATTCACAAACAACTTGGGCCAGATTCACAAAGAGATACGACGGTGTATCTACAGATACACCATCGTATCTCTGACGTAAACTGGTCCTATCTATGCGCCTGATTCATAGAATCAGTTACGCATAGATAGGGCTAGATCCGACAGTGTTACAATGTGTTACACTGTCGGATCTTTTTTTCAATTTAAAAATGGCGCCGGGGGCGTTCCCGCTGATTTACGATAAATAATATGTAAATCAGCGAGATACGCAAATTCACGAACGTACGCGGACCCGACGCGGTCTTCTTACGACGTTTCCGTAGCGGCGTACCCGTCGTATATTTACCCCTGCTTTCATCAGGCGCAGCCAATGTTAAGTATAGCCGACGTTCCCGCGTCAAATTTAAATTTTT
This sequence comes from Rana temporaria, assembly GCF_905171775.1. NCBI lineage: Eukaryota > Metazoa > Chordata > Amphibia > Anura > Ranidae > Rana > Rana temporaria. The sequence goes on along the minus strand of NC_053496.1, from coordinate 137,722,181 downwards.
TAACGTCGTTTGCGTAAGTCGTTCTCGAATACGGACGGACGTCGTTTACGTAAGCGTCGCAACCACTGACGTCCTAGCGACGTCAGTGGGAGCAATGCACGCCGGGAAATTTTGCGGACGGCGCCTGCGCATTTAAATCGGCGCAGGAACGCACCTGATTTAAATAGTACACTCCCCTAGCCGCGGAATTTGAATTCCGCCGGGGGATTTAGGATCCGCCGTCGCAAGTTTGGAGGTAAGTTGTTTGTGAATTAGCCACTTGCCTCCTAAACTTGCGGGAGCGGATCTTAATTCACGTAGAACAAGCGGATCTATAGATCCGCTGCGCTACGTGAATCTGGCCCCTTACCTCCAAACTTGCGACGGCGGATCCTAAATCCCCCGGCGGAATTCAAATTCCGCGGCTAGGAGGGTGTACTATTTAAATCAGGCGCGGTCCCGCGCCGATTTAAATACGCAGGCGCCGTCCGCGAAATTTCCCGGCGTGCATTGCTCCCACGGACGTCGCTAGGACGTCAGTGGTTGTGACGCTTACGTAAACGACGTCCGTCCGTATTCGAGAACGACTTACGCAAACGACGTTAAAAAATTTAAATTCGACGCGGGAACGTCGGCTATACTTAACATTGGCTGCGCCTGATGAAAGCAGGGGTAAGTATACGACGGGTACGCCGCTACGGAAACGTCGTAAGAAGACTGCGTCGGGTCCGCGTACGTTCGTGAATTTGCGTATCTCGCTGATTTACATATTATTTATCGTAAATCAGCGGGAACGCCCCCGGCGCCATTTTTAAATTGAAAAAAAGATCCGACAGTGTAACACATTGTAACACTGTCGGATCTAGCCCTATCTATGCGTAACTGATTCTATGAATCAGGCGCATAGATAGGACCAGTTTACGTCAGAGATACGATGGTGTATCTGTAGATACACCGTCGTATCTCTTTGTAAATCTGGCCCTATAACTTTTTTACAGACTACATAATATGCACTGTTTGGGTTATTTTCACCAAAGAATTGTAGCAGAATACATTTTGACCAAAATTTAGGAAGAAAGATTATTTATTTGCAAAATTGTATACCAGAAACAATTTTTTTTTTTAATTTAGCAGAAAATTATAAAATCCGAGTGGTGATTAAATACCATCAAAAGAAACAAAATGAACAAAATGATAAAAGTTTCATATGGGTACAGTGTTGCATGACTGCGCAATTGCCATTCAAATTGTGACGGCGCTGAAAGCTGAAAATTGACCTGGGCAGGAAGAGGGTGTATTGAAGTTGTTAATGGACATCACCTGATTTTGTTTTATTATCAAAGGTAAACCCAAAATAGTAAAAAAAAATAACAATTTTAAACTTTAGCTGTGTGTTTTATGCCATTACCATGACCCACCATCAAAAAAACCTGCAAAATACTATCTCCTACTACTAATGTTCATGGTGATACATGTGTATGTTATTTGTGCTTTATACTTGTAGTAGGGCAAAGAAACAATAGTACAGATTTCATTTTTTTTGTCCTACCTATACACACTGACACCAACACTTGCACTGACACTAAATATTATTATTTATTATTATAAAGGATTTATAAAACGCTTGTGCAGCACTTTACAATATAAAGGGGACAGTACAGGTACATCACAGTTCAATACAGAATGGATAGGAGGACCCTGCTCATGGAGCTTACAATCTAAAGGGAGGGGAAGGTGGTACAAAAGGTAATAGCTGCAAATAAAACCTTTAATTGACATTAATACTGCCCCTAACTGACAATAACAATGACATTAACTGACACTAAACTGACACTTCCACTAATTGACACTTTCCTGACACTTATGCCCCGTACATACGATCACTTTTTGTCATGAAAGAAAACAACATTTTTCAAAAAGCGAAAAAAAAACTGCATCATAAAAAACGACGTTGCCCACACACCATTGTTTTTGAAAAATGATGAACAAAGCGCGGTGACGTACAACACGTACAACGGCACTCTAAAGGGGAAGTTCTATTCGCCTTGGGGCTGCTTTTATCTGGTTACTTGTTAGTAAAAGACGATTCGCGCTTGTTTGTCTGTTACAGCGTGATGAATGTGCTTACTCCATTATGAATGGTAGTTTTACCTGAACGAGCGCTCCCGTCTCATAACTTGCTTCTGGGCATGCGCAGGTTTAAAACGTCGTTTTAGCCCACACACGATCATTTTTTACAACACAAAAAACGACATTTTCAAAAATGACATAAAAAATTGAAGCATGTTCTAATTTTTTTTTTGTCGTTTTTCAGAAGACGGAAAACGATGTGAAGCCCACACACGATCATTTTAAATGACATTTTTAAAAATGTAATTTTATTTCATGCCAAAAAATGACCATGTGTACGCGGCATTACACTCACTGAATTAGATCAAGTCCTGATCTAGTTAGTCTTTCTTTTTTTTCTTGTTTTTTTTTTACAGATTGTTTTTGTACAGATTTCTGCTCTAGAGAGGAGGAAACAATTTATCTTTTGCTCCTTGCTAGATGAGAAGTCTGTTCTTTCTCCTTTTCACAAACAGCACAAGGACAGGCTATAGAGCAGTGATGGCGAACCTTGGCACCCCAGATGTTTTGGAACTGCATTGCCCATGATGCTCATGCACTCTGCAGTGTAGTTGAGCATCATGGGAAATTATGTTCCAAAACATCTGGGGTGCTAAGTTTCGGCATCACTTCTATAGAATGAATGACAGCTCTGACAGCCAAATCACAGGCTGTCACAGCGATCATGTGTTTGGGATATGGCTTTCCTGGGTTCCAATGGTTAGTACAAGACCCAGGGCTGACAGCTTGATCTCAGTGCTGGGAGAATGCAAATGAGCATGCCTCCAGCACAAACATAGGCACACATATATGCAGGGCCCAGGATTAAAGCCCACTTCTTGAATGGTGCATTTATGTGTTACGTAGTCGTAAAGGGATTAAGTGTCTTCAGGGAGCAGGGACTGGTGTATGGGCTTCTATATACTTTGTAAAGTACTGTGTCAATGCTATATAAATACAAGAAATAAGTAAACTTGTTGAAGCTGACTTGAAGAGCCAATTAAAAAAATATACAATAAAATATCTGCAAATGAACAAAATTACTAACAAGTTTATTTACAAAAAAAACTGTGCCAACTATGCATAGTAACATTTAGTAGAAAAATCCATGGGACAAAGACCCAGTGAGCATAAGCTGGAAGAAACCCCCCCCCCTTTTTTTTTTTTTTGGAGATGTGCGTTAGCACCTGAAGCTCATATTTGGTTGTTGTTCCTTTGAAATGTTTCCACTTTTCTGCCTCTATTATAAGGGAGCCCCAACAAACAGCAAATGCAGAAAAGATTAATTGAATTTTAGCCTCTTAGGAAAAAGCACTTAATGGGCCAGATCCACGTACCTTGGCGCATCTATACGTCCGGCGTTGCGTATCTCAGATACACTACGCCGCCGTAACTTACAGCGTATTTTCCATATCCTCAAAGAATTTGCGCACTAAGTTACGGCGGCGTAGTGCAACTGTGTCGGCGTAAGGGCACACAATTCAAATGGATGAGATGGGGGCGTGTTTTATGGTAATTCCTATTGACCCCACGTAATCGACGTTTTCTTTGAACGGCGCATGCGCCGTCCATGGGGGTATCCCAGTGCGCATGCTCGAAATTAACCCGCAACAAACCAATGCTTTCGACGTGAACGTAATTCTATGCAAAGCCCTATTCGTGAAAGTTTTACGCAAACTACGTACACAACGGAAAATTTGACGCTGGCCCGACGTCCATACTTAACATTGCGTACGCCTCATAGAGCAGGGGTAACGTTACGCCGAAAAAAGCCTTACGTAAACAACGTAAAAAAAAGCGACGGGCGGACGTACGTTTGTGGATTGGCGTATCTAGCTAATTTGCATACTCGACGCGGAAATCAACGGAAGCACCACCTAGCGGCCAGCGTAAATATGCACCTAAGATCCGACGGCGTACCAAGACGAACGCCAGTCGGATCGAGCCCACATTCAGTCGTATCTTGTTTTGTGGATATAAAACAAAGATACGACGGGGCATCTTAGAAATTACGCAGCGTATCAATAGATACGCCGGCGTAATTTCTTTGTGGATCTGGGCCAATATTGTTAACTAAAAGTACCATCATCCAAAAATTTGAATTGAATAGAAATAGGACTTTTGGTCCCCAAAACCAAGAAGGCCAAGAGGCAGGGCAGTTGGACTATTGCAGTACATTACCTGTAGAAGTCCTATTTCTATTTAAATGCAGCAAAGAGACTGATTTTGAAGTACTAAAGAGCAACCATGCCCCCCGTATTGGCAGAATAGCTACTGAGAGTAGATAAAGTAAGTTTGATGGAGGAAATTACTATCTTATAGAAAGTAGATTGCCAAGCCTTTTACAAAACCTGGGCAGCTAGTTGCAATTCTAATAATTCCAACCCATAAAAAATCTTTTGAAAACTGTTTCAGATTCTGTTTTCTGCTCTACAAACCCAAAGAGTTATCCAGCTAATATCTTGTTCTATAATATAAAGTACTATTAGTATGAATAACTTTGCTTAGACAACCTGACCCCGCCCCCTTTATCCCTTGTCTCTCTGTCTGTGTTTAACGAGTCTTCCTGAATTGTGAACTGAGGACTCTTTTTAAAGGGGAGGTTCACCCTAAAAACGACTTTCTAGTATTACATTGGCCCCCCACATTACAATACAATTATGCCTATTATGTATTTTTTTATGCTGTACATACCTTGGTACAGCTAATTCACCTGGGGCTTCCGGGTTGCGAGTCCCGCGGGAGTGGGCGTTCCTAACATGCTGGTGATTGACGTGATGACAAAAAACTAGCTCCCCCCGTCGCGTAAGCTGCGTCACGATTGGCGAAAGGAGCCGAACGGCGAGCCGGCCCTATACTGCGCCTGCGCACCGCCGTTCGGCTCCTTTCGGCAATCGTGACGCAGCTTACGCGACGGGGGGAGCTCGTTTTTGGTCATCACGTCAATCAACAGCATGTTAGGAACGCCCACTCCCGCGGGACTCGCAACCCGGAAGCCACGGGTGAATTAGCTGTACCAAGGTATGAACAGCATAAAAAAAAACATAATAGGCATAATTGTATTGTATTGTGGGGGGCCAATGTAATAATAGAAAGTAGTTTTTAGGGTGAACCTCCCCTTTAAGGAAATACCTAATTATAGCTCTTAATAAGAGTTGAAAATTAGTTGGTATTGCTCTTTCTATATTGAGTTTCCTTTCCTTTCCATCATTCAAAAAACATTTAACTTTGTACAGTTAAAATTACTGAAAGTCATCAGTATCATAAACCTTCTCATGGTGAGGGGTGCACATGTACTCAATGCATAAGGTAACACTACAGCCCTTGGATTATAATATATCGTTGTACATCTCCATTGGCAATTTTAGAAAGTGGTAATTTTTCCATGTCTTTATTGTTGGAAATAGAAATAGAAATGATAGACATTGGAATTCCCACATTTAAATCATGTTTCCATACATAGCTGGGTAGATACATACTGGCAGAAGCAGATCCCATCTTCTATGTGTCCAGGAGAATCTTTGTAGCTGAAGGGGAAATGTTTCCTGGCCAGGCAACAAGCATATTCAGAGGAATAAGTGACAATGGCCTTCTCCCACATGTTTGTGGCCAATGTACTACCATGATCAAATGTAGTGTAAAATGTCTCCATGCACTGAGACAAAGATACATAGACAAAGTGCAACTGCTCTCTGGATGAGCAACCTGCAAGAACAGAATTTTTATATAAGATAAGGTTTGCCTGGCTAGTCTTCATCTCCATTTTTCTGGTCACTAGCGTAGTCTCTGTGACTTTCCAGAGACAAACTTTTAAACACAAAATTGGCATCAGCAACACAACAGCCATTGCAATAGGCACAAATGGTAATAGATCAAAGGGATCAATATTGTCTGACATGATTAGATAAGGGATCACATAACTGCCTATAAGAAAAGATATTGGACAAAGTAATAAAAGAAGCAACACTAATCGGCAGACTTCAGATTGTAAAAAAAAATTTGGAGGAGAAATATCATTAATAATATCAATAGCTTCCTTATAAATTGTGGCGTCATCGAAAACTGCCCTAAGTGAATCAGGGACAGAATCAGAAGCAAAGACCCCAGGTTGCCAACTTTTCCCTTTCTCATTGAGAGCTGGCAAGGTAAGTAGGCTCTTCCCAGTGTACAAGAATGATGGCTGATAATGCATTAAAGTAGAATGAGCCAGCTGGCTGTTATTGCACAGAAGAACTTGGGTAAGTTTATCAAAGAATTGTTCATCATCAGCTTCTAGGTAAGTTAAATGGCTGAGGTAAAGAGGTATTGCACATGGCTTCAGCATAATAGGAACAATGGCTTTTTGCAGCATGCAGTCCTGGAACATAGACAGGTTGGCTTCAAACAAACACCAGCGGCTGCGTACAAACACTGGACTCAGCACCATCACAGTCTTTTGGCTGCTCTGGATGCACTCAATCATATTATCTATAATGGTTTTCCCTGGGACAAAGTCCCTTTCGTGAAAACAGATCTTCAGGTCAGGAAATGAATCCTCCAGTTTATGAATAAGTCCAGACACCCAGATAGAATCCCCAGTGCTGTAGCTGATAAAGACATGGTACTTGTCACCCTTTCTCAGAGCAGGAATGGAAGGCATCGGGTCTAAACTAATATTGTGGTTGCTGTACATTAGTCCTCTTTCAGGTGGCTTTTCACAGGTGATAGTGAGGTTGTCTTGTTTGTATGTGAAAACTGTAAGAAGAAGCAGAAATTAGTATACAGAATGATTAAAAAATTGGTTTACATTTTGATTAATTACTCTCTCTGCCTAGTGCAATACCTAAAACTAGTATATGACTTTACATAGCTTCCAGCAATAATTTAAAAGAAGATGACTGTATGGGATGATCACAATTGTATACACTATATTATTATTATTTTTTTATTTAATGATTTATCAGACTGTGGCTGATGATAAAATTCAAGAATTGCTTAACCACTTCAAGATTTGGCTGCTCAATGACCATGCCATTTTTTTGCGATACAGCACTGCGTCGCTTTAACTGACAATTGCATGGTCATGCAATGCTGTACCCAAACAAAATGGATGTCCTTTTTTCCCCATAAATAGAGATTTATTTTGGTGGTAATTGATCACCTCTACAGTTTTTATTTTTTGCGCTATAAACAAAAGAAGAGCGTCAATTTTGAAAAAAAAATAATATTTTTTTTAACTTTTTGCTATAGTAAATATCCCAATTTTTTAAAAAACATTTTTTTTTTGGACAATACACCAATTATTATTGGGTGTCGGCTGCGGAAAATAGCCAGAGGGGTTTGGAGGCGTTGGAAGACTTCAGCTGTTCAGGGTGAGGCAGTTAAGGCCTCTATAAGTAATCCAGAGGATTACTACTGATTGCTGCATCCTGAGGCTTTCTCAGTGAAGGAGAGCAGTGAGCAGAAATACTTCTGAAGAGGTGAGGTGCTGTTGATTTTTCTGTGTGATAAAAATCAAAAAGAGACTATTGTTTTCTGCTGTAGGACCAGCAGTGTCTGCCCAGCACTAGGCTGTGCCAGACTCCCTAGATAGGTTCCTGTGTGGTGAAGGTAGATGCCCCAAGTGGCCAGGGTTTATTTTATGTTTTATTTTGTTTATGCCGTTTCGAAGCTTGCACTTGTTTCCAGCAAGATGGAAGAATAAAATCTTTGTTTTCAACCGTCTTCGACTGCCTTTCTGTATAGTTCCGTGTGTGGTGAACCCATCCAGAGGGTCACACACCCCCGCTACCGAGCTAACCCCTTACAACACACAATCTCTCGCCTGAGAGATCCGTAATTTGTGTGAATATGCGAGCGCGCCTCCTAATGCATCTTAAAGGGCTGACGTACAGCTACGGCGGGTCACCCAGGGGAGCCATTCTGCCAATGTATAACTGTGGTATAACTGTGGCAGTCGGTCGGAAACTGGTTAAAAAGGCAGAGGAGTATGCCCTAAGAAAATCCACATTGCCCCACACACAAGACAAGATAAAGATCTGCCAGAAGATGATGCGGAACAGGAGAATATTGAAAAATCAAAGGAAAATCCACCACTCTTTCGGTTTCACTCGGAATGCTGCAGAAGACCCAGGCAAATGACCCAGGGAGAAAACCTCCCCAAAAAGCAAGTAGCTCAGGGATCGGCCTCAGGAGGGCAAGAAATTAGAAAGGACGGCACACGCACATATAATTGACTTTCACAGTGACACTGACAGCAGCACAGATGATGCCGAGACCTCACTGACATGACACGTCCCCTCCTGAGTCACAGTGACAGTCTCTCCCTAAGCCTAGTGGTCCCTCCAGTCCACTCCAGCCTAAACAGCACTGACGGTGCCGGTACCAGCCTGCCTTGCTCCCATACCGCAGACCCGTACACGAGGCACTGGCCACTCTGCTTGGCTCCATTGCACCATGACATCACACGACATGCTCAGGCACCACTTCAGCTAGAGCCGCCCCATCACACTGTAGAAAGCACTCGGATGGTCCTAGCTGACTCCGGACCAAGCCAAGCGTCACAGACATATTTTTTACTGGCAACCTTTTACTGGCATTTACTGGCAGGAGAAAATTGCCTGTTTTTTACTGGCTGCCAGTAAAAATACTGCCGATTGGCAACACTGACAGAGATGTGTTGGGGGTTGGAGGTGCATATCAAGTGGGTATAGAGCAGAGATGTGTTTGGCCCCTTTCACACTGATTAGATGGATTAGGTCCACCTGTCAGTTTTCAGACAGACCCAATCGGTTCATCCATAGCTCTATGGAGTGCTGGTTGTAAAGCTGACACCACCGCCACCATTCGATCAAATCCTGTCCACTAAAAACAAATGTCCAGCGGATCGGATTGGTTAACAGTCAGATGTAAATGGACAGGCAGTCTGTTTCCATCCAACCAACCCATAGAGAGCTGCGGGCTGTGTCCGTGTCTGCTCTGCATCAGCGGTTACCCTGCTGAGAAAGCGAAACTCACTGACAGGTCTGCCCCGTGTGAAAGGGGCCTTAGTGGTGTGCAGGGTGACAAGTTCCCTTGCTGCGGTGTACAATGGTGTGCTGAAAGGATATGGAGGATGCTGGGAGGTGCAGAGGTGTAAGTGTGTGTGTGTGTGTGTGGGGGGGGGGGGGGTTGGTGGTGTGTGGGGTACAGAGAGGGGTGGCACAGTACATAGATATGCTGGGGGGGGGGTTTGAGGTGTGCTGGGAAATAGAGAGGTGTGTGTGCACTGGGGGTTACAAAGGCTTGCTGGGTGAATGGAAGCAAACTTGGGGAATAAAGAGGATTCTGGGAGGTATAGAGGTGTGCGGGGGGGGGGGGGGGGTGGAATATGCTAGGAGGCGTGTGTCTGAGGTCTAGCAATGTGCAAAGGGATACAGAAGTGTGCTGGAGGGGGGGGGGGGGGGGGTACGGAGGTGTGCTAAGGTTAAAGGGGTTATTTGGGAGGTACAGAGATGTGCAAGAGGGTATATAGGCATTCTGAGGGGTATAGAGGCATTCTGGGGGGTGTAGAGATGTGCAAAGGGGTATGGCATTAGATGGTTATTTTAGAACCACGCACATTTTTAATGGACCTCCTCTAATTAAGATATGTTCTACAATGGCTGTCTGAACATGTAGCGCTACCCCCTCAGGAGCCGCTGATTGATTTGGGATCGGCGTATTAAGTTGAGTGAAGTGCCTCCGGACAGACCTCTGCCACAGGCCTGGCAGCCAGAGTGCCACTTTAAGGTTGCTGGGAGGAACAGGCCTCTGCCACAGACCTGGCTCTAGTGAGGCCTCTGCCACAGGCCTAGAACTTGGATGAGCTAAATGGTTGAGCGAATCCTCCCAGTAAGTTGTGCTAGGGTCACTGGTTGACAGTGCAAGTGTACCTGTCAATGTTCCGGTCACCAGATCCCCGATGGTTCGTTCAAGCCCTTTTGGACAACCTGCCTCCGGGTTCTCCTCAAGCCGATCCCCCACCGAACGGCATACAGCCTGGGATCTCCTCAGTAGAAGGGGGACCCAGAAAGTCACTGGGGCCCCCGTGGCAGCATCAGTCGCTCCAGACCAGGAGGGCCCAGAGTCTGGAACTCCACGTGGCGCGCGACCCCAGGCCAGGTAGGCCATAGTGGTGGGGCCCTCGATGTGCGCACACCCTAAAAGTGGGTGCCGCACCCGGAACCAGGAACCCGCGAAGAACCCAGAACAACGGCCTCCGCCACAGAAATACTCCTCCCCAGCATGCCCTGCGAGGGAAAACTCCTCCAATTGGCTGCTGGGAAGAAGCGGCTCCGCCTGGACCTCTCTGGCGCCACCTGCCGCCCAGAGATGTAACTGCATCCCTAGAACGCAGGCTGACCCACAGAACAATCCAGATTTGGCGACAGACAAATTTAACATAATTAAGAATGAGAGCAACTTACCTCTCTCATTCTCCCACTAACTTTAGCTTAGTGCCATTACTGAAAGTAAAGGGGGCGCTACATACTCCCCCCACTTGAAATGACACTGTCCCCAGTGTCCTAAGGCATTCAAGCCTGAATGCCAGCCTAATACCTGCTAACAGTACAGAAAAGTAGGAAAAGAGGAGAAAAACATAATTGTAAACATTGGATTACAAATCTTAGTGCTTTTAAGAACATGACATTACAAGACATACACAGCCCTATCTATCTATGCTGCCCATTCTCCGCAGTGTTGATAGTAGGTGGGTCCAGGAACCTGCATAAAAAATATAAAAGAGAACATACAAAAATATACATCCTAATATATTAAGAACATTTCTATATACAATTCTCCAAGGTTGGAATTGAAACTGCACACTCGGGCCCGAGCATGAAATTTTCCTTCCTCCCAGGGAGTTTAAACACAAGTGCTCTAGCAAAGCGCGGTGACGTACAACACGTACAACGCCACTAAAAAGGGGAAGTTTCATTCGAATGGCACCACCCTTTGGGCTGATTATGCAAATTTCCCTTCTCATAACTTGCTTCTGAGCATGCATGTTTTTTTTCCGTCGTTAAAGCCTACACATGACCGCTTTTCATGACGAGAAAAACTACGAGGTAAAAAAACGACGAGAAAAAATAGAGCAGGTTCTAAATTTTTAATGCCCAATTTTCGGGTCGAGAAAAATGCTCTGGAGCCTACACACGATCGTTTTTAACAACCAATTTAAAAAAAGCAGGAGCCTGCTACAGATCCTTTAGTCCAGTTCAGCTTCTTCAGGCTCCTGCCTCCCATTGTGCATCCACAGTCAGTCAAGTCCTGCCAGCCTGTCTGCTGTCTTATCTGCCTGCTATCAGCCAATCCTGGCTTCATTTCTGTGGGTTCCAAGCTACTACCCGCATAAACTACTGGACTGATTCTATTCGCTCTTACCCCGCCGTGTTCCATCGACTGCTGTCTCACCATCAGTGGCTCTCAAGCCGGAGCTCTACGAGAGGCCTTCCTTTGCACATCAGGCTCACCAACCAGGTACCTAACACCTTTTATTGTCAATGCGGAGAGAGAGGTTGATAAAAAGTTTTGATTGTTATAATACACACACTAATGGCATTGTAGACTATGCACTTTTTCTTTGAATGTATCTTATGCCGCGTACAGACGATCGGACATTCCGACAACAAAACCCTGGATACATTTCTGACAGATGTTGGCTCAAACTTGTCTTGCATACACACGGTCACACAAATGTTGGAATTTCCAAACGTCAGGATGACGTACAACACATACGACGGCAAGGGAACTTCAATACCAGTCGTGTTAGTAGAAGTTTGGTGAGAGACGATTCACGCTTTTCAGCCTCATGCTTTTCAGTCCGTTACAGTGTGATGAATGTGCTATCTTCATTACAAACGCTAGTTTTACCAGACCGAGCACTTCCGTCTCGTACTTGATTCAGAGCATGCTAGGAATTTTGTGGGTCGGAATTGTCCACACACGATTGGAATTTTGTTACGGATACGGATTTTGTTGGCAGAAAATTTGAGAACCAGCTCTCAAATTTTTGTTGTCGACATTCCGACAACAAATGTCAGATGGGGCCTACACACGGTCGGAATTTCCGACCAAAAGCTCCCATCGAACATTTGTTCATTCTGAGCATGTGTATGTTTCATAAGGATTAGAACTGTGAACAGTGAACTGATTCTTATGTAATCTTAAGGGCCGAAGGTGATCGCCCACTGTGATTGCCAAGGGTGACAGTACATAACACAGTTCTCACTGAACAACAGACTTTTAACACAATCGTCTGTCCAAGCCACGATTGGGGCAAATGGGCATGTGGTGCACTTGACTCGACAGCAACTCCTGCTGGTTGTTATGGACAATGGCACATAGTCACAAGTAGACACATATAGCCGGATTCAGGTAGAGCGGCGCTTCTTTGTTCCGGCGTATTGCATCTCATATGTGCTACGCCAACGTAACTCTGAGAGGAAGAGCTGTATTCACAAAGCACTTGCTCCCAAAGGTACGTCAGCGTAGCAAAAATGGGCCGGCGTAAGCCTGCCTAATTCAAATTAGGCAGGTAGTGGGCGTGCTGCATGTAAATTAACCGTGACCCAATGTAAATGAAGGGCCGTTGGTCCGAATTACGTCGCAAATACTCCCTAAGATACGTCGGCTCAATGCTTTCGACGTGAACGTAACCTACGCCCAGCCCCATTCACGTACGGCTTACGCAAACGACATAAAATACGACGGCTGTTCTGTCGTCCATACTTTGCATGGGCTGCGCCACCTATAGAGGTGATTTATCTTTACGCCGGCATATGTCTTACGTAACTGGCGTAGCTTACTGCGACGGGCATACGTTCTTTCGTGAATCGACGTATCTTGCTCATTTACATATTCGATGCGTAAATCAAGGTAAGCTCCCCTAGCGGCCAGCGTAAATATGCACCCAAGATACGACGGCGTAGGAGACTTACGTAGGTCGTATCTTGGCAACATACAGGCGTATCTCATTTTAAGAATGAGCGCAAAGATACCATGGCGCACATTCGGACTTACGACGGCGTATCTACTGATACGTCGGCGTAAGGCTTTATGAATCCGGCCCATTTAGCACATAATTTCATCTCCCTGGTTTTAACCCTCACAGTGGTCCTGGAAGCAAAGCATAGTTCTCTGGCTCGATGAATTCCGGTTGCTAGGAGAAAGGGCTGTGCAGGTTGCCATGGACAATTTTCCAGATGAGCCCCCAAATGTAGCACACCCCCTTAAAAGCAGAAGATGGACTGGACTTTTATGTAAAATAACCTGGATGACTATGGAGCTGCCTGATCATTATTTTTTATTTATTTTTATGGTCGAACTAGATGTATGTGTGTCTTTTTTTCAACCTGACCAACTATGTAACCATGATCACTTTTTTGTGCTTATGGGGTGAGCAGTGGCTGCGCAAATAAACTGAAAAAAAAACATCAATTGCAGCCACTGTGCCCATCAAACGCAGCCACTGTACCCATCAAGCGCAGCCACTGTAACCATCAATTGTTAGCACTGTAATCATCAATTGCTGCCAGTGTGCCCATCGATGGCTCTAATCAGGGGCTTCCAAAAACACCCACACCGTTGTAATTCAGATACCTGGCCCACGAGAAGGGGCCGGACACCTGAATAGGGGGCGGCAGCGGCGACGCATGAATCCATCTGTTGGTGGTAGCGCGGTGCAGGAGAGAGGGGGCGGCGCTCCTGCGCCTTCTATGGATGCACCGCCACTGGGGGTAAGCGCAATAATTTTAGGTTCCTCATTTATGGTAACCCTTAAGCTAATGAGCTGTGAAGGCGTGCAAGGTGTCACCTACTGAAAATTTTAAATATTATAGTTTTTCGGCATGCATGTAGTTTTGAGGCCTAACATATTTGATCTCAATTTACTCAACGCTGCCTCACTTTTTTGCACACAGAAATTGTAGATTCAATTATGCTTTTCTATACTAAAATGAATTTGTATTTTTTAGAGAAAATATAGATTTGCTAAACAGCTGTGCAAATACCAAGTATAGCGGTTGGTTGCTACTAGTTACTACATCCACTGATATCACCCTGCTGCCAGACATCCATTAGACACTCTGTAGACAACAAAAAGTATTTTGCTTCCTTTTGTTATTTTATTTGGGGAACTGAACTTGGTTGGGGAAGTGACATGGGATGCCCATAGCAACAATGATTTGTTGGTGTGTGACTTCTATAGATGTGTCACACTTCTGAGATAGAACAAAAATGGCTGACGCTAAACTTGACAGTTGACATGGAAATTTGGCTATAAACTGTGCGCACACCATATCTCCTGTGCTAATAAGCACACATTCCATCTCTTGGTATAATGCATCTTACCTATCACTCTATTTTCCGTATAAACAGACATCACCATAGCTTACGTTCTCAGCAACATGCTCTTCTGGCCTCTACCCCACCATGCCCTTGGTTTTTATTCCAACATCACAAAAGCAATGAAAAACTGGAAGTGATGGCTCCAACAGTCAATCGCTTCCTCCATGGGAAATTGCATCCCAGGAAATCCTTCCAACAGGATGGGTTAATACAAACAACCAATGAATAATGGCTAAGGGAGTCTTATGGGTGTGTCTGAGACAGGGTGTATGCTTTACCTGGAAGCCATGTTGTTGAACTAAGCAAAGGAAGCCATATGGCTAACAAACATGAACTCTGGCCCAGATTCTCAAAGGGCTTACAACGGCGCAACGCCATTTGCGCCGTCGTAAGTCCTAATCTGGGCCGTCGTATCTATGCGACTGATTCTTAGAATCAGTTACGCATAGATATCCATTAGATCTGACAGGCGTAAGGCTCTTACGCTGTCAGATCTTAAATGCAATTTTTTTTCCCGCAGCTAGGTGTCGCCTCGTCGTTTTCCCCGTTGTCTATGCAAATTAGCTATTTACGCGAGATTCCCGAACGTACGTGCGGTCGACGCAGTGAATTTACAACGTTTCCGTAAGCGTAAACTTACCCCTGCTATATGAGGGGTACGTTTACGAAGGTCCGTCGTATGCCATGTTAAGTATGGCGTCGGGTCAGCGTCGTCTTTTTCCGTCGGTTACGTCGTTTTACTTATTCGTCCGCGAATACGACTTTACGTCAATGAGCATGCGCACTGGGCTATTTTTCCGCCCGGCGCATGCGCAGTTCGCTTATGATCGCAAGCTACTGCAGACAGGGGCGTTTAAAAAAAATATATATATATATATATATTTATTTTACCAAATTTTTTTCATTTATTTTTTGATCACTTTTATTCCTATTACAAGGAATGTAAACATCCCTTGTAATAGGAATAGTGTGTGACAGGTCCTCTTTATGGAGAGATGCGGGGTCAATCAGACCACACATCTCTCCTCCAGGCTGGAAAGCATGATATCAGGAAAAAAAATCACAGATCTCATGCTTTCAGCCGCAATTGCGGCTTTGTTTACTTCTGGGTACGTCATAACGTTGTGCCCGGGCCTCCAACGATCATAGAGATTTGGTCACCGGTCATCTCTATGCTCTTCACTCGGCAGAGGCCGATTCGTTCACCGGGCCTCCAATGGCACGGGAGAGCCCGGAGCAGCATGACGGATGACGGCGGAAGGGGGGGATGTCCCCTCCCGCCACCTGTAAGAACAATCAAGCTGTGGAACCGCCACTATGATCATTCTTATGTTGTGCAGAAATGTCACCTGAAAAAAAGGATATCTGAATGATGCCTGTAGCTGCAGACATCATTCAGATATCTCCTACTGAAGTCCAGGACGTCATGTGACGTCCTACGGTACGGAAGTGGTTAAATACATCTTCAAAAAACACAGGCCCAGATTCTCGTACGAGTTATGCCGGCGTATCTCTGAGTTTGAGGCGTCGTATCTATGCGCCTGATTCTTAGAATCAGTTCCGCATAGATTTGTATTAGATACGACCGGTGTAAGTCTCTTACGCCGTCGTATCTAAGTTGCATATTTACGCTGGCCACTAGGTGGCGCTTCCGTCGATTTATGCGTTGAATATGGTAATGAGCTAGATACGCCGATTCTCAAACGTACGTGCGGCCGGCGCATTTTTTTACGTCGTTTGCGTAAGGCTTTTTTCGGCGTATAGTTACCCCTGCTCTATGAGGCGTAGATGAGGCGTACCAATGTTAGGTATGGACGTCGGAACAGCGTCGAATTTTTCACGTTTTACGTCGTTTGCGTAAGTCGTCCGAAAAATCGACATGATACTGAGCATGCGCACGCATGCGCCGTTCGTTAAAAACGTCAATCACGTTGGGTCACGATACATTAACATAAAACACGCCCACACTAGCCTAGTTTGAATTACGTGGGCTTACGCCGTGTCAGATACACTACGCCGCCGTAACTTAGAGCGGAAAATGTTTCTGAATACGGGACCTGCCGCTCTAAGTTACGGCGGCGTAGTGTATCTCAGTATCTAAAGATAGGCGATTCTACGAGAATCTGGGCCACAGTGTTCTGCACCACAGCACTATTCTGTATTACAGCACTTCTCTTCTTCCTGCACACAGCTTGATCACTTTTACCTCCAACCACTCTCCCTGTCACAGTCGAATGCCACGTACACATGATCGGAAAATCCGACAAGAAAATCGTGGAATTTTTTTCGACAGAATCTTGGCTCACACTTGTTTTGCATACACATGGTCACACCAAATTTTGACAGTCAAGAACGCAGTGACGTATGACACTAGAAAAATTAAGTTCAATGCTTCCGACCATGCGTCGACTTGATTCCAAGCATGCATGGTTTTTGGTGCATCGGAAATTGCATACAGACGATCGGAATTTCCTCCAAGAACTTTTCTTGTCTTTTCCGACAGAAACAGCGTGTAAGGGTTGTAAGGGAGAACTCTGGGGACTCTGATGTAAGGGATGCTCAGGTGTAGGGCGAGGACTCTGATGTAAGTGGGAGCACTGTGGTCTCTTGTAAAGGGGAGCTCTGATGTATTGGGTGCTCTGAGAACCCTGATTTACCGTATTTGCCGGTGTATAAGACGACTGGGCGTATAAGACGACCCCGTAATTTTCCAGCTAAAATGTTGGTTTTGGGATATACTCACCGTATAAGACGACCCCCTTCCTACTAGTCATGCCTCGCCTCACCTCACTGTGCCATTACATGCCAGACTGTGCCACCATTACATGCCTCACTGTGCCATTACATGCCTCACTGTGCCACCATTACATGCCTCACTGTGCCACCATTACATGCCTCACTGTCCCGTTGATACATGCCTTACTGTCCGGTTGATACATGCCTCACTGTCCGGTTGATACATGCCTCACTGTCCCGTCGGTACATGCCTCACTGTCCCGTTGATACATGCCTCACTGTCCCGTTGATACATGCCTCACTGTCCTGTCGGTACATGCCTCACTGTCCGGTTGATACATGCCTCACTGTCCCATTGATACATGCCTCACTGTGTCACTGCATGTCTCGATCCCTTACCTTTTCCCCGACATGCTGAATCTCAGACCGCGGCCGTCCATTTTCAAAAGCCGCGCCTCCTTCTTCTGCTGTTCCGTGATATGCGGAACACTCAGCTTCCCAGGAGACACTGTGTTAACCTATCCACCTATCACGGATGCCCTCTCGTCCGAGGACGAGAGGGCATCCGTGATAGGCGGAACACTGAACACAGTGTCACCTGGGAAGCTGTGTGTTCCGCCTATTACGGAACAGCAGAAGAAGGAGGCGCGGCTTTTGAAAATGGACGGCCGCGGTTAGGTTACCGGCGTATAAGACGACCCCCAACTTTTAAGAAAAATTTCAGGGGTTAAAAATTCGTCTTATACGCCGGAAAATACGGTACCTTAGCATACTTACTAAGAGGCAGGAGAGAGAAGGAGAGGGAAGAGACTTAGTTGAGTCTGAATAATGTGTCCGGGTCTCAGACAGTCTGAAACTCGGGGCACATGAGTCCAAACCCGAACTGTCCGGGTGGATCCCAAACAGGTGGCAACCCTACTGACAGAGCATGCAAAAAAAAACTGCACTCAGCACTTACCTAAGGTAGAGGTTGCTACACAAGTATCTAAGAAAATTGAAACTACTACAGTGGTAGGTATCGCATGGGTAGGTACAGAGCATGATGGGACTGTGAGGCCTATATAGGTCCGATGCAAGGCGCGCATCCGTCATTTCAGCGAGAAGAGCCGGCGTGTCAACATCTGGAGAAGTGAAGAAGATGACGTCACAGCCCAGAAGAAGAAGAATACTTCACAGCACGGAAGAAGAAGATAGACGTTCAGCGCTGAAGGAGAAGGCACCGGACAGCTGGAGGAAGAACCGGGGTGCGCCGAGTCAACAGCGGAGAGCGGCGAACATAGAAGGAGACCCCCGGAGAGTTGAGAAGACCCCCCGGATAGCGGAGAAGACCCGTCGGGATAGCGGAAGAAGAAGCCCCCCCGCCGAAGACGCCGGAGGAAACCCGCTGGGGGGTGGGGGCTTTTTTAAAAGCGACCCCCCCCCCGGCGGTGGAAGAGAACCAGACGGCGGCCCCCACCCACCTGAAGACGTCAAAGAAGAAGCCCCCCCTGGTAAACAGAGCTAATAAAGAAGACAGGGGGGGGCCTCCGGAGCAGAAAAATAAATTATTTTAAAAACCCTTGTGTGGTGTGTTTATTAACTTTGACATTTTTCCTACAGGTGAATGGTTAGGGGTACGATGTACCCCATATCCATTCACTTAGGGTGGGGGGCCGGTATCTGGGGGCCCCCTTATTAAAGGGGGCTCCCAGATTCCGATAAGCCTCCCGCCCGCATACCCCGACAACCAACGGCCAGGGTTGTCGGGAAGGGGCCCTGTCCTCATCAACATGGGGACAGGGTGCTCTGAGGTGGGGGGGCCGCAGTGCGCCCCCCTGCCCCAGAGCACCCAACCCCCCCATGTTGAGGGCATGCAGCCTGGTACGGCTCAGGAGGGGGGGGGGGGGCTCGCTCGTCCCCACTCCCTTCCTGGCCGGCCGGGTAGCGTGCTTTGGATACGGGTCTGGTATGGATTGTAGGGGGACCCCCTACGCCCTTTTTTTCGGCGTAGGGGGGCTCTCCTTACAACCCATAACAGACCTAAGGGCTCCTGAGGGGGGAACCCATGCCGTTTTTTTTTTTTTAAATCCGGCGGGGACTTCCCCCTCAGGATTCATAACAAACGCCTCACACGTGTAGAATTGGCGGGAATCCAAGTCGGATCTCCCGTCGCTTCTATGACGGCTCTGTCTCCATCGCGGCAAGCCAGCTCGGCGCTGGCTCCCGCGATGGGGCTCGTAGGTGGTCAATCTCGCCGAGAAAGGGAGCGAGATTGACACAATATCGAGTTCACCTACTGTATCTTTTAATTCTACAGGGCCACTGAATTCAGAAACTATAAAATGTTCTGGTGGTTTTAAGTAAATTTACTGGAAAAAAATCTGATTTTAATTTATGTGTGATAAATGAAAAATATACTCCAGTGTAGAAGGGATTAAGCAAAACGATGCAGGCAAAGAATACATCCCTGCCAATTCCTCCTTACATGCCTATGAAGAATTAAAACATACAAATTGTTAAACCCACAAGTGCTTTGTTTTTTTCAAAACTACATTTCTTTCTTTATACCAGCTTTTCAAAATAACGAATGCAATACTACAAATGCAATACTAATACTTTTGTGCTGGTTGAAACTTCATAATTAACAAACACATAATTATAAGGTCTGCTGAGAATAGTAGAACAGAAAAATTTGGTTCCAAAAGAGGAGCAATTATAAACTGTGGTATGACTGCAGAGACGGCAAAGGCAGATTATCATTTTCTCCCAAAAAAGCCCCATTTCTTTGAACAGCACAGAATTAAACATAAATGCTTACCAATAATTGTTAAGAAGCAGGCACTTTCGTTTCTCCTACCTACAAGAGTAAGAGCTAACACTTTCACTTCCTGGAGCCTGCCAGCGAGAGGAAACATCAAGTGAGACGTTTTCCTGTTTGGACTTGTGTCAATTCTGGCAGTTGGAGGAGGTGCCTTGTCTGTTTACCCTTTATTCTCTTTGCATTAAAAGTAAAATGTCATTAATTTTCCGTGGTGCCCGTGATCAACATTTTTGGGGGGGGGCGCAAACAAACTGAAAAAAAAAAACATCAAATGCTGCCACTGTGCCCATCAAAAGCAGCCACTGTGCCATCAAACGCAGACACTGTGCCATCAAACGCAGACACTGTGCCATCAAACGCAGACACTGTGCCATCAAACGCAACCACTGTGCCCATCAAACGCAGACACTGTGCCTTCAAACGCAGCCACTGTGCCCATCAAACGCAGACACTGTGCCCATCAAACGCAGACACTGTGCCATCAAACGCAGCCATTGTGCCATCAAACGCAGCCACTGTGCCACCAAACGCAGACACTGTGCCATCAAAAACAGCTATTCACACACAAAAAAAAAAATTGTATTTGTTTTTTTTACCAAAAAACATTTATCAGAGTACATATATGAAATTCGATTTTTTTTATTGGATGTTTTAAACCAGAAAAAAAAATTATGTTTTTTTTTTGTGTTCATACTGCAAAAAAAAAAAACACAGAGGCGATCAACTACCACCAAAAGAAAGCTCTACTTGTGAGAAAAAGAGGGCGTCAACGTCGCACGCCCGCGTAATTGTCATTTAAAGCGAAGCAGTACCGTATCGCAAAAAATGCTCTGGTCTGGAAGGGGGGTACATTTTCCGAGGCTGAAGTGGTTAAACAGGGACCTGGACAGTGTGTGAAGGAGAGGGACTGTGTACTGTGACATGCTGTGTATACAGTGGGGGAGGTGTCTCAGTATAGCACACATACAGACAGTAGAGATGTACAAACACACACTGACAGGTTAAGCCCTCTCCACCCCTCCTCTCCCCTCCTAAGGACTCTCATGGTCCCCTCACAGCCTGGTGTGATTGTTCCAGCACAACAGCATTCCAAGCAGGCAGGTTAGGGAGAGGGGGAAGTGGAGAAAGTGAGTGAGAGGAAGTAACAAGCTGAACACACACTGCAGGCTTTATTTCTCACCTCTCTATACAGTGCACTTGTTCCCCGATCCCTCACCTGACATTATCTTATCTGTAGAGCAGACAGTGGCAGCTGGTGCTCAAAATTTTTGGGGGGGCGCAAACAAACAAAAAAAACCCCATCAATTGCAGCCTCACTGTGTCCATCAATTGCCTGCCACTGTGCCCATCAATTGCCGCCACTATGCCCATCAAACGCAGCCACTGTGCCATAAAATTGTTGCCACTGTGCCATAAAATTGTCGCCACTGTGCCATAAAATTATCGCCACTCTGCCATGCCATCAAACACAGCCACTATGCCATGCCATCAAACGCAGCCACTGTGCCCATCAATTGTTGCCACTGTGCCATGCCATCAAACGCAGCCACTGTGCCATCAATTGTTGCCACTGTGCCCATCAATTGTTACCACTGTGCCATGCCATCAATTGTCGCCACTGTGCAATGCCATTGTCGCCACTGTGCCCATCAATTGTCGCCACTGTGCCATGCCAAACGCAGCCACTGTGCCATGCCATTGTCGCTACTGTGCCCGTCAATTGTCGCCACTGTGTCATGCCATTGTCGCCACTGTGCCATGCCAAATGTAGCCACTGTGCCCATCAATTGTCGCCACTGTGCCATGCCATTGTCGCCACTGTGCCCATCAATTTACGCCAGTTTTCCCCTAAAATGCCGCCAGATTGCCCCCCCGCCTGGCACTTACCTTTCTCGGTCAGCCATCCTCGGATCTTCCTCCACACCCACGATCCCTCTAAGTAGTCCCGCCCTTGATGTCGCTTCAGCCAATCAGGTTGCCGGTAACCAAAACCGGTGAACCTGATTGGCTGAAACGCCTGTCAGTGTTAACCAGGGAACGCACACCCCCTGCGTCCCCTGGTTAACTATTTGGAAGCCGATTACAGCCATCAGGCTGTAATTGGAAAGCCTATCCAAAGCCAACCAGCTTACAAGCTAGTGGGGCCCTCTCCAGTTGTCTCCATCCAAGTGGAAGGAATCTATACCAATCTATACCAAGGCCCTCCTTGATACTGGAGCTCAAGTGACTCTCCTCCACCGAGATTTCTACGACAGGCACCTCAAACACCTGACATTACAGACGTTAGAAGAGCTAGAGATATGGGGCATTGGGACTCAGAACTTCCCCTACGATGGCTATCTATCAGTCAAACTGACCTTTAACCCCTCTGTAGCTGGGAGGGCTGAGACCTTTGATACTTTGGCAGTGGTCTGTCCCCACCCACCAGGGGCTAGTAAAAATTCCCTCATCATCGGGACTAATACTGACCTTGTCAGGAGACTGCTAACACCTCTTGCCCAAGAGCAGGACACTTCCACTACAGGTGTGCACCCCATGTTGAGACAAGCCTATTAGCGCCTGGTGCAAGAACAGAAGGCCCCAGCTGAAGGAGTGGGAAAGATCTGGCACTTAGACCGGAGTGAGAAAGTGTTGCAGCCCGGTGAGGTAGCTTGCTTGAGAGCTCAGTCAAGCTTAACTGGAAGCAACCAAGCCCTTTCATCGTCTTGGAAGCTGACAGGCAGAAAGAAGACATGTAAGTGAAGATAATTCCTGAAGTGGTTTCAACTAAGGTGTTGCAAATAAGTCATGGGAAGGTCTCAGTGAGTGTTCGCAACATAAGCACCTCACCTGTGAAGATGCTGGCTCAGATGTTGTTGGGCCAAGTGAACACGGCCACCCCAGTCTCACCATCTGAATTGGTGGGGGAAGAAAAGAATGGGATACCTGTAGAGGAGTTCTGTCTGAAGAACACTCCCCTCTCTCGGAAATGGAAAGAAAGAACCAAAACTCTGCTCTTGAGATGGCAGGCCCCATTCTCAAAGAGTGAATTAGATTTGGGGTGTGCAAAGAGCGCTCAACACCGGATACGTCTGCAAAAAGACAAGCCGTTCAGAGAGAGAGAGTGCAACAGATACCCTTAGGGGACTTGGAAGACCTGCGTGAACAATTGGCAGAATTGAAGAAAACAGGTATCATCCGAGAGTCCCGGAGCATATACACTTCTCCGATAGTGGTCGTACGGAAGAAGAATGTATCACTGAGGCTTTGCTACAGAACGTTGAACAGAAGAACAATTGCCGACCAGTACACCACACCACGGATATAAGACGCTTTGCAGAGCCTGTCAGGGGCCAAGTGGTTCAGTGTACTGGACCTGAAGAGCAGATACTATCAAATCCCCATGCACCCTGATGATAGAGAGAAAACTGGCTTTATTACCCCAGTGGGGTTCTTTGAGTCCGACCGTATGCCTCAGGGCTTGTCTGGTGCCCCAGCCACTTTCCAAAGGCTCATGGAGAAGACCGTCGGCGACATGAATTTGGTAGAGGTGTTGGTGTACTTGGATGACATCATCGTCATCTTTGGTAAAACCCTGGAGGAGCATGAAGAGCGTCTGGAGAAGGTACTGAAAAGACTCTATGATGAGTGGCTGAAGCTGTCTCCGGAGAAGTGCAAGTTTTATCAACCCTCGGTCAACTACCTTGTTCAAATCGTGTCTGCCAATGGTGTGGCCACAGACCCCCAGAAGCTGGAAGCAATCACTTCCTGACCAAAGCCCACTAATGTGACTGAACTCAGGTTATTTCTGGGATTCTGCTCCTATTACAGAAGATTTGATGAGAGATTCGCTAAGATAGCCTGCCCACTCAATGAGCTACTGAAAATTGAGGAGGAAGATAATGACCTGAAGAGGCCTGTCAGGCCAGCAGGATGGCCCAGAAAACCCAGGGAGTCCATTCAGGAACAGTGACTGCCCAATGCCAGCTCAGTAGATTGCTTTAAGAAAGGGCTGGATACTTTCCTAAATGTACATAAAATAACTGAGTACTAAGATTTGTAGGTAAAGTTGATCCAGGGTAAATCCGATTGCCTCTCGGGGGATCAGGAAGGAATTTTTTCCCCTGCTGTAGCAAATTGGATCATGCTCTGCTGGGGTTTTTTGCCTTCCTCCGGATCAACTGTGGGTATGGAGTTGGGTGTATAGGATTGTACTGTGTTTTTTATTTTGTTTTTTTATTTTTTGTGGTTGAACTGGATGGACTTGTGTCTTTTTTCAACCTGACTAACTATGTAACTATGTAATGTTAAGAGGCCTTTAGGCGGCAAAAATGGAGTCTAACAACTGCCCCAGTTCTGTAATATGCAGATACAATCAAGCCATATGAACTACACGTTGATGCCAGCCGAGATGGGTTAGGCGGAGTGCTGTACTAAGAGCTTGTGACCCGCCGAGAAGAATTACCCCACCCATAAACTCGAGTTTCTGGCCTTGAAGTGGGCAGTAGTGGATAAACTAAGGGATTATTTATATGGAGCGGGGTTCGTTATTAAGACTGACAATAATCCCCTCACCTACATCCTCACCACTGCCAAGTTGGATGCCACAGGTCACAGATGGTTGGCTGCCCTGTTGGGTTCACCTTCAGCCTGAAGTATCGACCGGGGTCAGGAACAAGAATGCAGCCGCTCTGTCAAGAAGGCCCCATTGCTCCAGTGACCCACCAGAAGAGTGGATCTGGCTGACACCTGAAGGAGTACGAGACTTGTGTCAGGGAGCAGAACACCAAGCTGGAGGAGGATCCAGGGCCGAAGACATTGGTGTTTCAGCTGCTGGTGTCCCCAAATGTTATTGCAATGTCACTCAAGTCGAGGATGAAGGGCTGCCAAAGCTTTCTAAGAAGGATTTGAGAAGGGACCAGTTGGAAGATCCCCTCTGTAACTTGGCAGTGAAGGCCTTGGAGAACCAACGCCCTGACATGCTCCTCACTGACTCCACGAAGGAGGCCCGCCTACTGCACCGAGAGTGGGATCAGTTGCAACTGCATCAAGGGGTGGTCTACCAAAGGAGCCCCTCTAATGATCACAAAGATAAATGGCAGCTATTTCTACCGGAAAAACACAGGGAGACAATATTGACTTCTCTTCACGACAACCATGGCCACCTAGGGCCCGAGAGTACTTTCCACCTACTAAGGGACCAATTCTACTGGCCCTGCATACGGGCTGAAGTCGAGGGCTACTGCCACTCCTGTAACAGATGCATCCAAAGAAAAACTTTGTCTCACCGAGCCGCTCCAATAGGCCATCTTCAGAGTCAGGGACCCATGGAGCTGGTGTGCATTGACTTTCTGTGCTTGGAGCCTGATATGAGTGGACAGGGAAATATCCTGTTAGTGACTGACCACTTCACTAGGTATGCCCAGGCCTTTCCCACAAAGGATCAACAAGCATCCACGGTGGCCAAGGTCTTGGTGGAGAAGTTCTTTGTACACCATGGCTTGCCCCAACGCATCCATTCTGATCAAGGGTGAGATTTCGAAAGCAGCCTCATCAAGAGACTTTTAGACTTGTTAGGCATTAAGAAGTCCAGAACCACCCCATACCATCCTCAAGGAGATCCTCGATCAGAGAGGTTCAACTGAACCCTTCTGGATATGCTTGGGACTTTGAATTCGGAGAAAAAGCAGCATTGGAGCAAACATGTAGCCGCTATTGTGCACGCTTATAACAACAACGCAAACAATGCCACAGGATACTCCCCTTATCATCTAATGTTTGGACGGGAGGACCAGTTGTCAGTAGACTTGGCTTTCGGCACATCCTTAGATCATACTTCAGCAACCTCAAAAAGAGGGTATGTAGACCGCCTGTGGAAAAGTCTGAAGACCGCCTATGATAAGGCCCAAGCTACCACGAGGACTAAGAAATAAAAGGAACTTTGATCTCAGGGTCCGAGTGCAGGATTTGCAACCAGGTGACAGCGTGCTAATAAGAAATCTGGGTGTCCCTGGAAAGCACAAGTTGGCTGACCGCTGGAAGTCACAGCCTTATGTCATTTGCAAGCAGCTGCCAGGACTCCCAGTGTACCAGATCCGACCAGAGGGGAGCACAGGCCTGCTGAAAACTTGGCATTGCAACTATCTACTGCACCTAACAGATGCAGTTCGTTTGCCACCACAGCTAGACTCACAGTCCACTCCCACGGTTTCTCAGAGATCCCGAACGGTCACTAGGTCTCAGTCTGTACCCCTTGCTGTAGAAGATGAGGACAGCAAAGATGAAGAGATGGGGATAGACTGGTTGTGGCCACCTCAACTGCCAGAGTTTGCCACCCCCCCTTCGTCTCCGCCTAAAGTGACAGACGCTGGGACTCTCAGACCAGAGGCTCCTGAGTTTGTGCCCCAAAGTCCGGCTTCTGAGGAGTTGAAAGACACTCAAGTTAAGTTTCCCTGCCGACAGCAGACCCTGAAGACTTCCAATCATTCACAGAAGAGGGAATTGAGGCTGATATACAGGGAGAAGAAGAATCAAAGTCCAACGTTCCTGTAACACCAGAGCCAAAAGAACAGAGAGAGCGAAGGGCTATTGCCTGATCCTTCCACCACACATTTAGTGGAGGTCAATCTCAACTCACCCCCTGGCACATCTAGCTGGGCCATTCCAGTTAAGGTGGCCTGTAGGCAGGACAACCTCCCTTCCCATTCTTATTGGTGGGAGGTTCCTCTGCCAGGGTTTTATGCACTTTTATGCAAGTGTGAACTGTCTGATTTATTGTGCACACTAACTTGTTTTCTCAGTGTGTATATAAAAAGCATGTAAAAGGTTACAGACTTTTTATTTCCTTTGGGGACCAAAGGTTCTTTGGTGGGGGAGTGTGTAGCAGGTACTTCTCCAGACTGATCTAATCTAAGGGACAGCTGTCTGCTGCAGCAGCATGGGCTTTTTCACCCCCCCTTTCTCTCTTCACACTCAGAACTGCTTGTTTGTAAACTCCCTATTGGAAGTTGTCTGTAAACTCCATATTACAAGAGCCTGAGCCAATCATCAGGCAGCAGCAAAGGACTGTGGGGGAGGAGATAAAAAGCCAGAGGAACTAGGCCAGAGTCTCTTTGTGCCTGCACCCCATCAGGAGAGCATCTCCTGCACTCTATGTGTGTGTGGAATCGCGGCCTACCAAGGGGCACACAGCCTTCAACTCCAGCCCAGAGGAACAGATTGTTCATGCAGCTCCAGCCCAGAGGAAACGACTGTCAATGCTAAAGAAGGACACACTGCAACAGCTCAAGACTGAATGCCACTGCGATACACCTGCATCTAAGATCGCTCAGGGGAGGACCGCTGACTGTGTACAGGATTTGGTGGTGGGGCTTTTCCCAGGAACCTCTAATGCTTTTCATAGAATACCACTTCCAAATATTGTCCACGGAGCTCCTACATTGCCAGTAAAGATAATGAAAAAAAACAAATCTTTGCTTCCAGGGCATTGCCGCGGTTGATCTTAAAGGGGACACACCAAGGGTATTGAGATTATTTCACTGGGTGTGTACTAGAGGTATCGTAGGCCAGCCTGGGGTTCCCTTTTAGCCACAGCATTCCACACACACCACAAGTTGTTGGGGAGTCTGTTTAATCTGTGCATATTGTTACTTATTGCTTTCATTGGTTGCATAGTGTTCCTGATTGTTTCTTTAAACTGTTTCAGCCAAGTTCTGTGTACTTATACAGGTCTTGGCTGACAAATGTTAACCTGAACTTTGCTTTTCTTTAAGTAAACTACAAACTGAACTGTGTTGTGTATTGCTGTGGAGTTATTCCATTAATAACATTGCTAGGTGTGAGTAACGGACTGAACAAACAAAAACAGCTCCTTCGGGGGTTTGCTACACAAAGCCATGAGTCTCTGGTTCAAGATCTGACTCTGAAGACCCAGAGTCTTAGTCCTCATTAGAATTGAAGCGGACCGATGTTCTCGACTCTGAATCTTCTGACACTGATGAATGTGCAGGAAGAGCTGAATTTTTGGACACGGTTTTCATTCCTTCTTTGACTGCTGCTGTATTGTAAGATTTTACTTGACGAGCATCCGCCGCATTGTCCCATCTGGCCACCTTCAAGCAAGAACCCTATACCAACTTCCCTGGTAATGCATCGGCCTCACATGCCCCACATGCCCAAAAGGATTTGTCTCCTTCTCTTGCTGGCAAGGAGGCTCTAGAAGAGGATGAGGACCTTTGCCTGTGCTTACGTCCCGATTTGCTCTTCTTGGACACTTTTCTGTGCAGCCACACCTCGTGGCTTGGATACGTGTGACTACAGTGATATACAGGTAAAGGTGACCGGGAGTTTATCCTGCTGCAGGTCACTCAACTGATCCGACCTGTCATGTCATGAGCACTTCTTCCTTTTCTGAGAATGGTGTGATGATTTAACCCCTTTTTGCAGGCGTTTATCCCACACTGGGCTCTTCTCTCTGTGAAGAGATAGAAGAATGCTCTCTTTTAGTGCAGAATAATAAATAAAAAATTTGAATTAAAAAATAAAAAGCCTTTCCATGCATTTCTTCAGTGCTAGAGGCAGGCAGTAGAATTAGGAAGACCTGCAACAAAACAGTTACAAATGAGATGCCAGCAAGTCAATATGGCTTACATAGAGCTATCCACCAGAACTCACCTAGAGAAGAGCAAGAGAGGCTGGAGCAACTGATCTCTTGGCAGCAGAGGGGAACCAGGGAGGGGAGCATTCAAAGGAGCAGCCCTTATGACCCACAGTGACCGCCAATTATGCTGCAGTGTCCTCCACTACGCAACCAAGCCCGGCGGCCCATGGTAGCTCCACCCCCTTCAAAAACAAAGATTTAGGTAACACGCGGAAATGCCCGACCCCAGCCACATTCTGTACACTGCAACGGCCGGGCGTGGCACAACAGGTACCAGCATGCCTCTGAAACCCCTGAAAACCATGAGTACAGAGCTATAGCCACAGTTACCTTCCAGGCAGTCCTTTATATTGCCAAATAGGGGTAAAAGATATATAGCAGTATTTAAACTGCCAACTTCTCATCCCAGCACCACGGGAAACTCACTACTTAGGCCCCGTACACACGACCGGATCTATCCGCTGGGATTGATCCGCGGATCAGTTCCAGCGGAAAAATCCGGTCGTCTGTACGGCCTAGCGGATATTTATCGGGCCGATCGATTTCAAGCGGATATAAATTTATTAGCATGCTAAGAAATGTATCCGCTTGAATCGGGTCCAGCGGATTGATCCGGTGGTCTGTACAGACTCACCGGATCAATCTGTCCGCTCCCCTCCCTTGCATGCGTCGTAATGATTTGACGCATGCGTGGAAGTACTTACATTCCAGCGTCGCTGTCACGTACCTGATGGGAGACTGAGATGACGAGGTCGGCCTCTCTTGTATCTCCCGCCCTGGCACCGCTGGAGATGAAACAGAGGACACCGAGGGACAGGAGGAACACGAGTGCCTGCAGATGAAGACTCCGACAGCAGTAGCGGGAGGTGCGAGCCGGGATGAGTAGGAGGCACTCCGCGGGAGCAGCGACACTGGATATCAGAAGAGGTGTAGTTCCTGGAAGACTTGTAGCAGGAAGTTGCAGGAAGTCGCAGGAGCAAGTCGCAGACACTGGGGGGTTGCCAGGGCTCAGCACAGGAAGCAGATGCAGGGTCATACAGAAAGCCGGGTCAAGTGGAAGGCGGGCAGCGAGGTACCAAGCAGCAGGCGGTAGCAGCGTCAGGTGAATAGCCAGGATCAGAAACCAGTAGTCAGGGGATAACAGAGTTCAGGAACGGGGTCAGGGCAAGCCAGGTTCAGCAACAGGAGATCAGCAAGGTAACAGCAAGATTCAGGGTATCAGGGTACAAGCTGAAGACCAGTCAGCACTGCCTGATGGTCAGAGCTCTCTTTAAATAGGCATCAGGAAGGATCTTCCTGTCACATGATGAGCCTATGGCTCCCATTTCATCTACTGGCAAGATTGCCAGTACTTCTCTTATGGCCATTTCTTCTACTGGCAAGATTGCCAGTACTTCTTCTCTGGCCATTTCTTCTACTGGCAAGATTGCCAGTACTTCTACTACGGACATTTCCCTGACACTCCGTCCTTTCCTTACATTGCCCCCCCCTTACGGGCAGCCTCTGGATGCCCCTCAGGGCTCTCTTTTCTGGGTGGCGTTGAAAAAAGGCTTGCACCAGTCTTGGTGCATGTATGTTAGAAGCCGGTTCCCAAGAATTTTCTTCCGGACCGTAGCCCTTCCATTTGATTAGAAACTGGGTTTGACCCCTTCTCTTCCTGCAATCCAGAATGGTTTCGACCACAAATTCCTCGTTTCCTTCGACAAGCACAGGGGCTGGGGCTTCGGGTTCACGATCAGGGAAGGGGTTAGCAATGGATCGTTTCAAGAGGGAGACGTGAAACACTGGGTGAATCCTCAAACTTCCCGGCAGGCTAAGCTCAAAGGCAACAGCATTAATCCTCTTCTTAACAGGAAATGGGCCAATGTACCTGGGTCCTAATTTCTTAGAGGGGCAAGCCAACTTTAAATTTGCAGTGGAAAGCAACACTTTATCCCCTGGTTGAAGGTCAAGGTTACCTCTCCTCCTCCTATCGAAGAACCTTTTGTTGCTTTCTTGGGCTTTAGTGATGGTTTCCTGCAAGAGTTGGTTGTTGGACCTCCAGAAGTCCAGACGATCCTGTACTGCTGGGACTGAGGATTCCTGGGGAACATCAGACAAAAAGGATGGGTGGAACCCATAGTTAGCAAAAAAGGGGGTTTGTTTGATTGCAGAATGAATAGAGTTATTGTATGCAAACTCTGCTAACGGCAAGAGAGAGGCCCAGTCATCTTGTGCGAATGATGAAAAACAACGCAGATACTGCTCCAGAGTCTGGTTTGTCCTCTCTGTTTGCCCATTAGTCTGAGGATGATAGGCAGAGGACAAACAGTGTTTAATGCCCAGAGCTTCACATAGGGACCTCCAAAATCGGGATGTAAATTGCACCCCACGGTCAGAGGTGATGTTAGCAGGAATGCCGTGTAGGCGTACAACTTCTCTGATAAAGGAAGAAGCAGTTTCCGCTGCAGAAGGGGTACCTTTCAGGGGCACAAAGTGGGCCATCTTAGATAGCCGATCCACAATTACAAAAATGGTGGTAAACCCTTCGGAAGGGGGTAACTCGACAATGAAGTCCATAGAGATCATAGACCACAATTTGTCAGGAACAGGAAGGGGTTCCAATAGGCCCCAATTCTTAGCCCTATCAGACTTATTCCGAAGGCACGTTGTGCAAGATTTAACATAGTCCCTGCAGTTTTGCAACAAGTGGGGCCACCAGAAGGAACGCAGGACCAAATTTGAGGTCTTATAGGCTCCAAAGTGCCCTGCCAAGGGATGGTCATGGCACATGTAAAGAACTGCCGTTCGTAGGTGCTCAGGAACAAAAATTTGCTCACCGTGGTAGTAGAGCCCTTCCTTACATTGAAGATGGAGTTCCGGAGGTGGAGGATGGTTCTGGACTGCTGACTTGATTTGCGAGATCAGATCACTCTGTAACAAAAGAAAATTTTTAGCAGGCAAAATGGTATCAGGTTCAGGAGGAACCTCAGTGTCTTGGAACATACGGGAAAGGGCGTCTGGCTTCCCGTTCTTAGACCCTGGCCGATAAGTAATATGGAAGCAGAATCTTGCAAAAAAGAGAGCCCATCTAGCCTGGCGAGGTCTTAGTCTCTTGGCTGTTCTTAAATACTCAAGATTTTTGTGATCGGTGAACACAAGAATAGGATGGGCCGCTCCTTCGAGAAGATAGCGCCATTCTTCCAGGGCAGACTTAATAGCGAGTAATTCCCGATCACCAACGTCATAGTTCCTTTCCGAGGTACTTAGTTTCCTAGAAAAGAAGGCAACAGGGTGAAGTAGGGACTTTGTCCCCAGTCGTTGAGACAATATGGCTCCCACAGCAATTTCGGAGGCATCAACCTCAAGAACATAGGGCAAAGCAGGATCAGGATGTCTCAAGATGGGTGCAGAAGTAAAAAGGCCCTTCAATTTTTCAAAAGCAGCTTGAGCCTCTAAAGTCCATGAGAAGGTTGTGTGTGATCTGGTTAATTGTGTGATGGGAGATATGATACCTGAAAAGTTCTTGATGAATTTCCTGTAAAAGTTGGAGAATCCCACAAACCGTTGTACAGATTTTTTATCAGTCGGGGCTGGCCATTCGAGAACTGCAGAGACCTTTTGGGGGTCCATAGCAATCCCATCCGCGGAGATAACAAGACCCAGGAACTGAATGGTGGACTTCTCGAACTCACATTTTTCTGCTTTGGCATAAAGATGGTGTTTCCTTAGTCTGTCTAGTACCTTCTTAACATGGACTCGATGACGCTCAAGGGAAGTGGAGAACACCAATATGTCATCTAAGTAAACGATGGTAAACACATCAAGAAAGTCCCGAAACACATCGTTCACAAAGTGCTGGAAGGTCGCTGGCGCGTTACAAAGCCCAAAGGGCATCACCAGGTACTCAAAGTGCCCAAAACGAGACCTAAAGGCCGTCTTCCACTCATCCCCTTCTCTGATTCTGATCAGGTTATATGCCCCTCTTAGATCCAACTTGGAGAAAACACGTGCTTCACGCAGTCTCTGAAACAACTCAGGGATGAGGGGTAGAGGGTATCGATTTTTAATGGTAACCTTATTTAAGTCCCGATAATCGATACAAGGCCGAAGCGTGTGATCTTTCTTTTCAACAAAGAATATCCCCGCTCCGGCAGGGGAAGAAGAAGGCCGGATAAAACCCTTGTCAAGGTTTTCGTTGATATACTTCTGTAATTCCTCAAGTTCAAGTTCAGAAAGGGGATAAATTCTGCCAAAGGGGATCTCAGCGCCAGGTAGCAGTTCAATAGGACAGTCGTATGGTCTGTGAGGAGGGAGAGTGTCGGCATTCTTTTTATTGAAAACATCTAGGTATTCATGATAGACGGAAGGCACAAGTTTAGCAGTCTCAGGATCCACAGTGATGCAGAGGAATGGTTCACCCGGGCTGGGCGTGTGAGGAAAACAGTGTTTCTTGCAATAATCAGAAGAGAAAGACACCTCCCCAGAGGACCAGTTGATGAGAGGATTGTGTGCCTTCAGCCAGGGTTGCCCTAGGATAACTGGGAACAGAGGGGATGTGATGACATCCAGACGTAGGAGTTCATGATGCCCAGAAGCAGTGGAACAGGGAATAAGTGCAGTCTCAAGAGTGACGGGTCCCGATTTAATACCTGAACCATCCGCTAGATGAACTAAAAAGCTGTTTTTCTTGGCGCACAATGGCAGTTCATGCATGGTAGCGAAGGAAGAGTCTACAAAACAGCTACAAGCCCCAGAATCCACAATAGCGGGGACAGTAAGGATCTTTCCTGAAAACTGGAGAGAAATTGGTAGTGAGGTGTGGTTCTGGCCCAGGCTTGGAGAAGCAACCATCTGGGATGGAGGAGAGGGTCTCCTACGGTGTCTTCGAGGACAAGACTGAAGGAAATGGCCTTCATCGCCACAGTAGAGGCAGAGTCTATTATGATAACGCCGAGATCGTTCTTGCTGAGTCAGAGGAGATCTCGGAAAACTGGCAGGCGGAACCTTCTGGGTGTCTTTCGGCATAGCTGCGGAGGAGGCGGGTAAAGGAAGTTTGGAATGAACAGGCAACAAGTGGGAATTCAACGCTTTTTCAGACTGTCTTTCCCGCAGACGACGGTCAATCTGTATAGCAAGAAGAATCAGGTCATTCAAGGAAGAAGGTGTGTCCACCCTGGCTAGCTCATCCTTGATAGCTTCCGACAAGCCGAGACGAAAATGGAAACATAAGGCAGAATTGTCCCATTTGGTATCAGCGCTCCATAAGCGAAAGTCCGATACATAGTCCTCAACGGGCCTGGAGCCCTGTTGCAGGTGACTCAGAGTAGCCTCCGCTGTGTGATGACGGAACGGGTCAGCATATAGTTGAGCCATGGCCGCAAAAAAGGAGTTCACGGAAGCCAAGACAGGATCATGTTGCTCTCGAAGCCGGTGGGCCCAAGCCTGGGGTTCATCCAGCAATAAGGAGATAAGGAATCCCACTTTAACTTCTTCCGTAGAGAAGGTGCGGGGTAGCAGAGAGAAGTAAAGTTCACAGGCACTTTGGAAAGTTCTGAATCTTTTACGATCTCCAGAGAAACGTTCAGGTAGGGGCACTCTTGGCTCAGGGGAACAGGAAAGTTCAACATGGTTGCAAGTAACGGTTTGAGCAGCAGAATGCCTGATTCCCAAGTCCTCAGAGGTAGAAGCCAGGCTGGGTGCAAGCTGCAATTGGTCGTGAAGCTGAACAAAGTCCTTATGTAACCCTTGCACCGTTTGAGAGAGTGCGGTAACAGTCCGACAGAGGGTTTGTAGAAGAGAGACCTCCCTTTCAGACTCCATCACTGGCTGACTGGTACTGTCACGTACCTGATGGGAGACTGAGATGACGAGGTCGGCCTCTCTTGTATCTCCCGCCCTGGCACCGCTGGAGATGAAACAGAGGACACCGAGGGACAGGAGGAACACGAGTGCCTGCAGATGAAGACTCCGACAGCAGTAGCGGGAGGTGCGAGCCGGGATGAGTAGGAGGCACTCCGCGGGAGCAGCGACACTGGATATCAGAAGAGGTGTAGTTCCTGGAAGACTTGTAGCAGGAAGTTGCAGGAAGTCGCAGGAGCAAGTCGCAGACACTGGGGGGTTGCCAGGGCTCAGCACAGGAAGCAGATGCAGGGTCATACAGAAAGCCGGGTCAAGTGGAAGGCGGGCAGCGAGGTACCAAGCAGCAGGCGGTAGCAGCGTCAGGTGAATAGCCAGGATCAGAAACCAGTAGTCAGGAGATAACAGAGTTCAGGAACGGGGTCAGGGCAAGCCAGGTTCAGCAACAGGAGATCAGCAAGGTAACAGCAAGATTCAGGGTATCAGGGTACAAGCTGAAGACCAGTCAGCACTGCCTGATGGTCAGAGCTCTCT
Source organism: Rana temporaria (assembly GCF_905171775.1). Taxonomy (NCBI): domain Eukaryota; kingdom Metazoa; phylum Chordata; class Amphibia; order Anura; family Ranidae; genus Rana; species Rana temporaria. Next base: position 137,687,199 of record NC_053496.1, on the reverse strand, counting down.
TTAAATAGGCATCAGGAAGGATCTTCCTGTCACATGATGAGCCTATGGCTCCCATTTCATCTACTGGCAAGATTGCCAGTACTTCTCTTATGGCCATTTCTTCTACTGGCAAGATTGCCAGTACTTCTTCTCTGGCCATTTCTTCTACTGGCAAGATTGCCAGTACTTCTACTACGGACATTTCCCTGACACTCCGTCCTTTCCTTACAGTCGCGCACGTCGCCGCATCATCATCGCGGCGACGGCGCGACACGTCACCGCGGATGAATTCCGCGCGGACCGTTTCCAGCGGAGATCCCCTCGTGTGTACGGGGCCTAAGGGATATTTACAGCCCAGCACAGGGGTCTTCTGACTCAGGAGAGGCTGAACCTGAGCACGCTACACACAGCAAAAAATTTTTTTTAAAGTCAGTTCCATACCTTCCTTCTTCTTTCGTTTTTTTTTTTTTAAAGAGTCGTCCGGAGCGAGGACCAAAAAAGAACACTGACTGAGGCAGACCCCTGTCCTTTATGGGTTAGGAAAAAGGTTGTCCTGGAGGGGTCAGAGGGGGCGGAACTGACCCATGGTAGGCTGACATGAGGAGGTCCAAGAAAAATGTTTTTACTGTCTTTGCCTGCTGGCAATAAAAAAAATTACGCCGAAGAAGTTGATGTAGGACTGAAGTCTAGCTCTTTACAGACAGTGGGCCAGATTCACATACATTTCCGCTACGCAGCGGCGGCGTAACGTAATCCATTTACGTTACACCGCCGCAAGTGCCTGATTCACAAAGCACTTACCTGTAAACTTGCGGCGGTGTAACGTAAATGCGCTCGGCGCAAGCCCGCCCAATTCAAATGGGGCGGGCACCATTTAAATTAGGCGCGTTCCCGTGCTGAACGTTCTGCGTATTTTTTTAAATGCGACGTGCGTTACGGCGTTTCGTATTCCCGGACGTCTTACGCAAAAAAAAAAATCTAAATTCGACGCGGGAACGACGGCCATACTTTAACATGGCTGTTCTAAAAATAAGCCATGTTAAAGCAGGCCTAACTTTGCGACGGGAAAAAACGACTAGCGGCGACATAAGAGATTGCGACGAATGCGCGGATCTTCGTGGATCGCCGTAAGTAGTCATTTGCATATTCTACGCCGACCGCAATGGAATCGCCACCTAGCGGCCGGCATAGAATTGCATCGTAAGATCCGACGGTGTAAGTCAATTACACCTGTCGGATCTTAGAGCTAGCTATGCGGAACTGATTCTATGAATCAGCCGCATAGTTAGGACGGGCGGATCACAGAGATACGACGGCGTATCAGGAGATACGCAGTCGTATCTCTTCTGTGAATCTGGCCCAAAGACTGTTGACCAATTTGCCTTCTTTGCTGTTGACAAAAATCATGCCAGGTTGGATGGCCTTAAAGATTTAATTTGGCATTATAAGGTATTAGCCAATTCTATCCACAAAATGGTGTACCTGCTGAGGGGTCCACATACCTTTTATCCAATTATATAAAAAAAGATACATATCCAGACTTTCTAGGATCACCCACAATATCTGTGTATTTGTTTCCCCCTCATCCTTCGCAGTGCCACTGTATCACCCTCTCTAACAGCCTGCATGGAAGCGTCGCACTGCCACAGAAACCATACAAGAGTTTCTGGGAAACAGGGTTTGGCTCAAGGTGAGTCTGACTGAAAAGTGCATCATCCGGAGACTGCAGAGAGAAAAATTATTGTTTATGCTTCTATGCTATTTTATGCTTTTAAGGTACATTGGGGGTACTATTCACAATGAATGTAACAGATTTAATTAGACATTATGATGCATGAGTTTTAATGGGCCCCTAATTGGAGGACACATTTGTTTCTCCTTCATTCAAAAGTCACTTTACTACTTGTCTGTTTATAATATTTTTGTCCCTATAATACAAAGAAGAAAATGCTATCTTTGCTGCCACCATGTGTGCAGATTGAATACAGCACCATGCAAACAGAGCTGGGAATTACACCTGTGATTGTAGCTCAGTTGTATCAGTCACAGTCCTCACACTAAAGTTATTGGCCCGGATTCAGATATAATTGTCTATCTATCGGCGGGCGTAACGTATCGCAGATACGTTACGCCGCCGTAAATTAGGGCGCAAGTTCCGTATTCAGAAAGGACTTGCGCCCTATGTTACGGCGGCGTAACGTATGTGTGTCGGCGTAAGCCCGCCTAATTCAAATGTGGATGATGTGGGCGTGTTTTATTTAAATTACATGTGACCCCGCGTATTTGACGTTTTTTACGAACGGTGCATGAGCCGTTCGTGAAAAAATCCCAGTGCGCATGCTCGAAATTACGCCGCAAATCGTCAATGCTTTAGACATGAACGTAACTTACGTACAGCCCTATTCGCGAACGACTTACGCAAACGATGTAAAATTTTCAAAATTCGACGTGGGAATGACGTCCATACTTAACATTGCGTACTCCTCATATAGCAGGGGTAACTTTTTACGCCGCAAAAAGCCGAACGCAAACAACGTAAAAAAATGCGCCGGGCGGACGTACGTTTCCGAATCGGCGTATGTACCTAATTAGCATATTCCTCGCGTAAATATACGGAAGCGCCACCTAGCGGACAGCGTAAATATGCAGCCTAAGATACGACCGTGTAAGACACTTACGCCGGTCGGATCTTAGGGAAATCTATGCGTAACTGATTCTCTGAATCAGGCGCATAGATACGACGGCCCGCACTCAGAGATACGACGGCGTATCAGGAGATACGCCGTCGTATCTCCTATCTGAATCCGGGCCATTGACTATAAAAATAAGTAGCATGTTACTCACTTTGGAGAATTTTAGTAGCACCTTATGCAAATGTGAAGGTTCACATCAAATGCAGCCTTTTTAATCTGCATAAAAAATGTATTCAGTGTTTTTCATGTATTCCAATGGCCCTGGTTCACACCAGTACAGTGTGTTCCAGTGTAGTCAACAAAAGTAGAACATGCTGCTTTTTTTAGCTATGGAACGCATCTGGAATCTGACAAAACTCACACCGTGTCCTGAACTTAAATGAAGAAAAAAAGAGGGAAAAAAGACACATCAAAAACATGCATGCGGAAATCTATTTGAAATGTAGGAATTGTAATGCTAATTAGTACACTTTTCTATCTCTATATATGCAAAAAATATATACATATATATATACACAATAATATACTGTATAATACACTGCTGCTACAATTACCCAACCTAAATACCAACAGTGGCCCAGATTCAGGTAGAATCGCGCAATATTTGCGTGGGCAAAGAGCAAATTTTTTTCTCTGCGCCCACGCAAATATTGCGATTTGCCAGCGATTCACGGAGCAGTTGCTCCGTAAATTGCGCGGGCAATATGCTAAACAGCCGGGCGCAAGGCTGCCTAATGTAAATGATCCCGCCGGGGGCGGGAATCATTTAAATTAGGCGCGCTCCCGCGCCGAGCGAACAGCGCATGCTCTGTCGGGAAACTTTCCCGACGTGCATTGCGGCAAATGACGTCGCAAGGACGTCATTTGCTTCTAAGTGAACGTGAATGGCATCCAGCGCCATTCACGGTTCACTTACGTAAACGACGTGAAATTTAAATTTCACGGGCGGGAGGCGCAGCTATACTTTAGCATTGGCTGCGCCTGCTATTAGCAGGAGCAGCCTTATGCTAAAGGCGCCGTACGGAAACTCCGTACCTTGCGTACGCAGGGCCCGCGCAACTTTTGTGAATCGGTGGTAGTATGCAATTTGCATACTACACGCCGATCACAAAGGCCGCGCCCCCTAGCGGCCAACGCAAGAATGCAGCCTGGGATGTGAAGGCAGAAGGAGGCTTATGTTTGTCACATCCTAGGCTGCATTCGGTGTAACGAGGTTCCTGAATCAGGAGCACTCGTTACACCGGAGCAAGTAAGCCCTTGCGCCGCGCAACCTATGGTTGCGCGGGCGCAAGTGCTTCTTGAATCTGGGCCAATAGATTCAAACACAATTTGAAGCAGCTATGTGTATCAATAATAATCTAAAAATGAACTCTGATAAATCCACACAACAAAGTGACATGTAAAAGTTCTTAATCCCTTAAAAAAAAAAAAAAATTATACAGTTGCCACAAAAAGTATGTGAACCCTTTTGGAATGATATGGATTTCTGCACGATCATAAAATGTGATCTAAACTTCATCTAAGTCACAACAATAGACAATCAGTCTGCTTAAACTAATAACACACAAATAATTAAATGTTACCATGTTTTTATTGAACACACCATGTAAACATTCACAGTCCAGGTATAAAAAGTATGTGAACCCTTGGATTTAATAACTGATTGAACCTCCTTTGGCAGCAATAACTTCAACCAAACGTTTCCTGTAGTTGCAGATCAGACATGCTCAACGGTCAGGAGTAATTCTTGACCATTCCTCTTTACAGAACTGTTTCAGTTCAGCAATATTCTTGGGATGTCTGGTGTGAATCGCTTTCTTGAGGTCATGCCACAGCATCTCAATCGGATGGAGGTCAGGACTGACTGGGCCACTCCAGAAGGCGTATTTTCTTCTGTTTAAGCCATTCTGTTGATTTACTTCTATGCTTTGGGTCGTTGTCCTGTTGCAACACCCATCTTCTGTTGAGCTTCAGCTGGCGGACAGATGGCCTTAAGTTCTCCTGCAAAATGTCTTGATAAACTTGAGAATTCATTTTTCCTTCGATGATAGCAATCCGTCCAGACCCTGATGCAGCAAAGCAGCCCCAAACCATGATGTCCCCACCGCCATACTTCACAGTTGGGATGAGGTTTTGATGTTGATGTGCTGTGCCTCTTTTTCTCAACACATAGTGTTGTGTGTTTCTTCCAAACAACTCAACTTTGGTTTCATCTGTCCACAGAATATTTTGCCAGTACTGCTGTGGAACATCCAGGTGCTCTTGTGCAAACTGTAAACGTGCAGCAATGTTTTTTTTTGGACAGCAGTGGCTTCCTCTGTGGTATTCTCCCATTAAATCCATTCTTGTTTAGTGTTTTACGTATCGTAGATTCGCTAACAGGGATGTTGGCATATGCCAGAGACTTTTGTAAGACTTTAGCTGACACTCTAGGATTCTTCTTCATCTCATTGAGCAGTCTGCGCTGTGCTCTTGCAGTCATCTTTACAGGACAGCCACTCCTAGGGAGAGTAGCGGCAGTGCTGAACTTTCTCCATTTATAGACAATTTGTCTTACAGTGGACTGTTGAACAGCAAGGCTTTTGGAGATACTTTTATAACCCTTTCCAGCTTTATGCACGTCAACAATTCTTAATCGTAGGTCTTCTGAGAGCTCTTTTGTGCGAGGCATCATTGAAGTCAGGCAATGCTTCTTGTGAAAAGCAAATTGTGACGATCCTGTCTTGTTATTTTTTATATTTGATTAATTGGATCTCAACTGCGGAGGTTTCTCAGTGTAAACCAAAAGTCACTCTATAGTATGGTTAAGAGTTAATGGTTTATATCATCACAACCTCAGATAGAGCACCAGCATAATCAAGAAAGCTTATTAACTCATAAGCCTTTATAATGCAGTTTAAAGTCACAGTCTATGAATAAGTAGGTATAAGGTTTTTGGTAGCTGTATTACTTAATGTTTCTTACTGAAAGCAGTGCAGATAGAGCCAACACATATATGTATATATATATATCACAAGCTGAGACCATGCATAAGTATATTCAGGCAGGACTTGGATATTGAGATATGCAATTGATAGACAAGCACAGTTCAGTATAGGCTGGAGATCTTTAACAATTTGTGTAGAGATACTTGCGGTACTGCTGGTAGAAACAGAGATGGCTATATTCAGGTCTGCAGAGTGCTGGTACAGATGGGAAGCCTGAGAAGCTGATGGCTGAAGGGTGAGCTGATCCCAATCCTGGATGGACAGACTGTGGGCAGAGGACTGCAGGGAGCGCTGATCCTGGTGCTGGAGGGACGAAGAGAGTGTCTCCTGATAGCAGGTCCACAGGGCTTGAGGAGCGGGTCCTGGGTGACGGCAGGGGTCCAACAAAATAGCGGAACACCCTGCCGTCATTGCTGCGTGTTTAAATAGCCCGCACAGCGCGGGAAACGAGGAGTCTCGCTGGGGGCGCGCTTCCGCGTTCCAGCGTGGAACGCAAGCCGCGGCGCACAGGAAGTGACACGCCAGAGTCAGGGAGACGAGCGCAGCTAACAGGATTAGGTAAGGCTGCGCTCGTCCTGTTCAATACAATGCCAGTAACGTTACATACTCCCCTCCTCAATGGGGCACCACCAGCGCCAATAATAGGTGAAGGACGAGTGGGGTACCTCTGATGGAATTGTCTAATTAAACGAGGAGCATGAATGTGGGAAGAATTTTCCCAAGAATCTTCAAGTTGGGAGTACCCTTTCCAACGTATTAAATATTGAATGCCAGAACCTCTTTGTCTAGAATCCAGAATCTTTTCTACTTCGTATTCTGTCTCGCCCAGAACTTCAACTGGTGGAGGAGGTTGGGCAGCCCTGTTGGAAAATGGATTGGGTACATACGGTTTTATAAGAGAGACATGAAAAACTGGATGTATCTTCCAATCAAGGGGTAAACGTAGTTTTACTGCATTAGAGTTAATTACTTGAGAAATAGGATATGGACCTATGAATTGACGACCCAACTTTTTCGATGGTAAATTTAGACGTAGATTTCTGGTAGACAGCCAAACTAGGTCACCAACGTCGTAAGAAGGAGGTACTGACCTATGAAGATCATAATTTCGTTTTTGTCGTGTTTGCGCACTTTCTAGGTTTGACCGTATGATTGGAATGGTGTTTTTTAGGGTGGTGAGATAATCGTCTACTGCAGGTACTTCGTTAGAAAGAAATGAAGTCGGTAAACTGTTTGGGTGAAACCCATAGTTGGCAAAAAATGGTGAGAGTAGTGACGAAGAGCTGGTTGAATTATTGTATGCAAATTCTGCATGGGGAAGTAGTTGAAACCAGTCATCTTGGAGATGAGTGCAGTAACAGCGTAAATACTGTTCCAAGATTTGGTTAATACGTTCTGTCTGTCCGTTCGTTTGAGGATGGTAGGCCGTGGACATTCTATGATCAATTTTCAGTGCCTTACACAAGGCTTTCCAAAACTTGGAGATGAACTGAGATCCTCGATCGGAGATAATTTGAGTGGGTAACCCATGCAACTTAAGAACATTGTTTATGAAAGCTGTTGCTGTCTCTAGTGAAGTTGGAAGATTCTTTAAGGGAATAAAATGTGCCATTTTAGTGAATAGGTCTACAGTGACCATAATGGTATTAGCCCCATTCGATCTAGGAAGCTCGACTATAAAGTCCATTGATACAACCTCCCATGGTCTGTTGGGTATTGGGAGGGAGGTAAGTAGACCAAATGGCGGTCTCCTAGAAGATTTGTTGCTGGCACAAATCTCGCAGGAAGAAACATATTCTTGCACCATTTTAGCTAATTGAGGCCACCAATAGTGTCTTTTAACAAGATGTATTGTCTTGGTGATTCCGGGATGACCAGCTAATGGAGAATCATGTAATTGTCTAAGTAATAACAACCGTAATTTTGAAGGGACATACAATTTATTTTTATAAGTGTATAATCCGTCTGTTTGTTTTGTAACACCATTAGGAAGCTCAGAAGTATCTGTGGATATGGTTTGAGAGAGTAACTGTTTAAAGGAAGTAGTTATTCCTATGAATCGGTTATCAGGAATGATAGAATGAGGTGGTGACTCGGTAGAACGGTCTTCATTCATGCGGGATAAGGAATCCGCTTTTAAGTTTTGTGTACCCGGTCTATAGGAGATTTGAAAATCAAATCGATCAAAGAACAAGCTCCATCTCACCTGACGGGCAGACAAGGTTTTGCAGGCCTTCAGATGTTGCAAATTTCGGTGATCTGTCAAAATAGTGATCGGATGTGTAGAACCCTCAAGAAGGTGTCTCCAATTGGCTAGAGCATCTCTGATTGCTAGGAGTTCTTTTTCTCCAATTGGGTAATTCCTTTCTGCACTGGTTAAAGTTCTGGAATAGAATGCCACTGGATGTAAAGGTTCAGACTCATTTTGTTGTTGTGAAAGTACTGCGCCTAATGCGAAATGTGATGCATCAACTTCTACGGTGAAGAAGAATGAAGGATCAGGTAGTTGGAGAATAGGGGCAGTAGTATAAGATTGTTTGAGTGTCTCAAAAGCTGCTTGTGCCTCATTAGTCCATTTGAAAGGTGTGTTTTTACTTGTTAGGGCATTCAGGGGCTTCACAATCTGCGAAAAGTTTTTAATGAATTTTCGGTAATAATTAGAAAAACCAAGGAAGCGCTGTAAAGCCTTCCTAGAATGGGGAACTGGCCAGGAGAGAATACAATCAACTTTTGAATTGTCCATCTGTATACCTTCTGGGGTGATTTGGTACCCAAGGAAAGAAACACTGGTCTGGTTAAAAACACATTTTTCGAGTTTGACGTAGAGGCAATGTGTTCTGAGTCTGCCTAAAACCCATCTGACATGCTTGGTATGTTCTTCAAAGGTGTCGGAATAGATCAAGATATCGTCCAGATAGATCACGACACAGACGTCTAGTAAATCACGAAAAATGTCATTAATAAAACGTTGGAAGGTTGCAGGTGCATTTGATAAACCAAATGGCATCACTAAGCACTCAAATAAACCGTAACGAGTTTTAAAGGCAGTTTTCCACTCGTCGCCTGGACGAATTCTGATCAAATTGTAAGCACCCCTGAGATCTAGCTTTGTGAAAATTTTAGAAGTTTGCAGCCTTTCTATTAGTTCTGGAATTAGTGGCAATGGGTAACGATTTTTTATTGTGATGTTATTCAATGAACGATAATCGATTACAGGTCTGAGAGATCCGTCTTTTTTTTTTACAAAGAACATGGCAGCACTAGCTGGAGAGGTAGAGGGTCTAATGAAACCCTTTCTAAGGTTGTCATCCAGGTATTCCTTGAGATAACCCAGTTCAGGCTGTGATAATGGGTAAATTCTCGCAGTGGGAATGGTAGCCTCTGGGATTAGATCAATAGGACAATCATAAATTCTATGAGGTGGAAGGGTCTCAGCTTTGGTTTTGCTGAAAACGTCCAAGAAGTCCATTAAATAAGATGGAACACCATTGAAGTTTACATTATTTACAAGAGAGTTATGTGAGGGATAGCAAGTATGTTTGCAGTAAGGAGAATCTAAACAAAGTGAAGTTTTGGACCAATGAAAGGTTGGTTGATGGATGTGCAACCATGGTAACCCTAGAACGACCGGGAATAAGGGGGATGGGATGATGTCAAATACAAGATTCTCCATATGTACATTATCACATGTAACTAATAATGGGGCGGTTTGAGACAGTACTGGACCAAAGGAGGATTCGGATCCGTCAATGAAAGTGACAGACGAGGGGTTTTGCTTTAACTCAGAAGGAATTTTATTTAAATTAACAAAACTCAAATCAATAAAATTGCCACAAGCACCAGTGTCGACCATCGCGTCAATGGTGGTCCTATCTTGGTCCCACTGTAAAGTAAGGGTGAGAAAGATGTATTGGTTAATATTTTGACGAGTTTTGGGTTTTGTCAAGTTTAAACTACTAATATTTAAGTTGTTACCTTCAGTTTTACTCCTTAGAATGGGGCAGGTAGAAACCATGTGGTCAGGGGCGGAACAGTAGAGACATAGATTGTTGCTTCTGCGTCTCTGTCTCTCAGCTGGGGTCAGTGGGCCCCTAACTGTACTAACTTCCATAGGAATCTCTTTGGGAGGTGATCTAGACCTCCTGATTGGTGCCGGTTGGTAGTAGTTCGCTCGTTCAGCCTTTCTTTCTCTGATGCGTCTATCAATTGAGAGGGAGAGATGCATGAGATCTTCCAGGGATGCTGGAATCTCCACACGTGCGAGCTCATCCTTGACGGATTCGGATAACCCAATGCGAAACTGATTCCTGAGAGCTATATCTGTCCATAAGGTTTCACGACACCAGCATTTGAACTCTGAAATATAGTCCTCCACTTGTCTCTTTCCCTGTCTCAAATTTCTGATGGTATTTTCAGCTGTAAGCTGTTTGTTAGGGTCCTCATAGAGTAAAGACATCTCATCTATGAAAGTATTGAGGGCGCCTAGTAGATCGCCGTGCTCTTCAACATAGGCATCTGCCCAGACTCTGGGTTCCCCTTTAAGGTATGAAATTAAAGTCAAAATTCTGACTCTGTCAGAATAATAAGTCCGTGGACGTAAATCAAACATTAACCGACATGAACTGATAAATTGCCGAAAATTTTTCCTGTCACCAGAAAAGCATTCTGGGGGGCAGACCTTAGGTTCTGGTCGCTCCCTGGCTTGAGCAAAATTCTGATCCCTGAGGGCCTCATTTTCTAAACGGAGATCAGTCAAATTAGCAGTAAGTGTATCCACACGTTGTGACAAGCCCACTAAATGGTTTGTTAACTCCGCTGGATCCATAATGTTAAAGGTTCCGCTATTATGTGACGATCCTGTCTTGTTATTTTTTATATTTGATTAATTGGATCTCAACTGCGGAGGTTTCTCAGTGTAAACCAAAAGTCACTCTATAGTATGGTTAAGAGTTAATGGTTTATATCATCACAACCTCAGATAGAGCACCAGCATAATCAAGAAAGCTTATTAACTCATAAGCCTTTATAATGCAGTTTAAAGTCACAGTCTATGAATAAGTAGGTATAAGGTTTTTGGTAGCTGTATTACTTAATGTTTCTTACTGAAAGCAGTGCAGATAGAGCCAACACATATATGTATATATATATATCACAAGCTGAGACCATGCATAAGTATATTCAGGCAGGACTTGGATATTGAGATATGCAATTGATAGACAAGCACAGTTCAGTATAGGCTGGAGATCTTTAACAATTTGTGTAGAGATACTTGCGGTACTGCTGGTAGAAACAGAGATGGCTATATTCAGGTCTGCAGAGTGCTGGTACAGATGGGAAGCCTGAGAAGCTGATGGCTGAAGGGTGAGCTGATCCCAATCCTGGATGGACAGACTGTGGGCAGAGGACTGCAGGGAGCGCTGATCCTGGTGCTGGAGGGACGAAGAGAGTGTCTCCTGATAGCAGGTCCACAGGGCTTGAGGAGCGGGTCCTGGGTGACGGCAGGGGTCCAACAAAATAGCGGAACACCCTGCCGTCATTGCTGCGTGTTTAAATAGCCCGCACAGCGCGGGAAACGAGGAGTCTCGCTGGGGGCGCGCTTCCGCGTTCCAGCGTGGAACGCAAGCCGCGGCGCACAGGAAGTGACACGCCAGAGTCAGGGAGACGAGCGCAGCTAACAGGATTAGGTAAGGCTGCGCTCGTCCTGTTCAATACAATGCCAGTAACGTTACACAAATCCAGAACTGGTGTGTGTTTTTTATAGGGCAGGGCAGCTGTAACCAACAACTCCAATCTCATTTTATTGATTGGACTCCAGTTGGCTGACACCTCACTCCAATTAGCTCTTGGAGATGTCATTAGTCCAGGGGTTCACATAATTTTTCCACCTGCACTGTGAATGTTTACATGGTGTGTTTAATAAAAACATGATAACATTTAATTATTTGTGTGTTATTAGTTTAAGCAGACTGAGATTGTCTATTGTTGTGACTTAGATGAAGATCAGATCACATTTTATGACCAATTTGTGCAGAAATCCATATAATTTCAAAAGGGTTCACATACTTTTTGTGACAACTGTGTACACAGTTACAAGTCCTCCTCTTGTGTCTATATCTTTCAAAAGTGCTGAATTAGTGCTCCCTGCCTCTACCTCTCATCAGACTGACACTCACCCGAAAGCTATGCTTTTCTTGTAAATGATCAGCATAGCAAGCTTTAGACCAATAATGATGATTTTCTCCAGCAGGCTCCTTTTCCGCAGAGGTCATCTCTCTCCTCTTCTCTACTCTGCACATAGTCCGGGATTAAGCAAAAGACTCAATAATGTAATACTGTAAAAAAGTACATTATTATTAAAACAAATATACTAACAAGGATACCATAAAATACAAGCAATACAGCTGACTGCCTTCACATAACCCAGTGGGCTAGCTTCACTCAACTACATACACACAGCACAAAGCCAGCCACTCTGCAAGAGCATCTCCCATCCAGTTAGGCCAGATTCATAGCTTACTTGCACACATCACTAAGCCCCAAAGCGTTTCGTCATCCAGGACTTTAAAAAGGGAATAGTCAAATTGCTGGCTGATGAAATGTGTTTGTGGCAATGGGACAGTGTCAGTGAAGTGCTTGGATGTGCTATAGAAACCTGATAAATTCTGATAGTACTCCGAAAGCATCTCCATTAGGTTAGCAGATCAAAGCACCCGTACTTTATTGCAAATTCCTGGAGTCCTCTATGGCATCACACACACTTATATGTTCTCATGGTGCAAGCAGGCTGACCTGTCCTCACTGTGGCAACACATGATGCTGATCCAGGGGTGGGCAGCATTCAGCACTGCCCCCAGCATTCAAAAGAGAACATAAGTCTGCCTCCGTCTGCTCTGCCTACCGTCCTCTGAAATGTTATGCTGCTGTACTAATTATAGGGTAGGACACTAATGTGAGGAGCTCCAAGGACTCTGATGTATGGAGCTCTTGAGACACTGATGTGTGTGGGGGATTCAGAGGACAATAATATGAGGGGGGATCTGGGGACACTGATGTGAGGGTGCTCTGGGGACACTGGTGTGAGGGGGGGGGGTTCCCTGATGTGAAGGGTTGACTCTGATGTAAAGGGGGGCTTTGGATGTAAAGGGGAGGCTTTTGATGTAAAGGGGGTAGTCTAATGTAAATGGTCTCTTGATGGTAAAAGGGAAACGCTAATGTGAATGTTTGCTGATTCACGGAGACTGCAAAGATAGAAAGTGACCCTATGATGCTCACAATAATGTATCATAAGCTTTGTTAATGGACTTGGGAGAGTCAGAAGCAACTGCACTGTCAAACATACTGCATATACTGTATATTGTTGTTAATTACTGACTATTATTAATGTTATTTTAAGGATTAATGGGTTTGACATTTTTGAGTTGACATTTTGGTAGGTTATCTAAAATATAAGTGTCAAAGGTTTGGACAGGAGTGCAAATTCAATGCTTGCCTTGAGTGCTTTTTTCCATACATATGGAAATGTTAAGAGATTGCATATTCACTTAAGCGCTGATAGGGAGGCTGCATAATCTTTTTCATTTGATACATCACAGTTGATTGTTTAACCCATGAAAAAATTGCTTTGCCAGATGATCACTGCCAAAAAACAGTGACCCCAAGCTGGGAGTGGACAGGCAAGCAGAAATCTGGCAACCACTTTTAATTAACCGAGTTACTATATGGAGCTGGATCGGAGGAGCTGTCGAACCGGATGTTAAAAAGGGATGATGACTGGTCTGCTGTAAAATACTGAGCACTAGTGGGGGAGCTGTTAGGAATGTATGATAGACAGATCCATATTCTGTTCTAACCGGGATTTCCTATCATTTATCCAGATTGTCCTGAAAGGTCACCACCAGCCACTGGGAGAGGAAGGGAAGGGCTGTATGTAAACAAAGCCAGTGTTTACACTTGTGATCTTTTTGATTGGTTCACAGTGATCACAAGGTACACAGCCATTTGTATTGGATTTTGAATTTTACCAGCGCTGCACAAACACGCAGTAAAGATAAGGAGATTTCACATTCACTTATAGTAATGTTTATCAACTCCAGTCCTCAAGTACCCCCAACAGGTCACATTTTCAGGATTTCCCTCAGATGAAACAGCTGTGGTAATTACAAAGGCAGTAAAACTGATCAAATCACCTGTGCAAAATAATGAAAAGCCTGAAAACAAGACCTGTTGGGGGTACTTGAGGACTGCAGTTGAGAAACATTGACTTATGCTGCGTACACACGATCGGAAATTCTGACAAGGAAAACTTAGATTTTTTTCTGACTAAATGTTGGCTCAAACTTGTGTTGCAAACACACGGTCACACAAATCTTGTCGGAAGTTCTGACCGTCAAGAACGCATACAAGACATATGACGAGCCGAGATCAATGAAGTTCAATAGACAGTTCGGCTCTTCTGCTTGATTCTGAGCATGCATGGAATTGCATACAGAAGAGCGGATTTTCCGATAGGAACTTTTTCTATCGGAAAAATAGAGAACCAGCTCTCATTATTTTGTTGGCAGAAATTCCGTCAGCAAAAGTCCGATGGAGCATACACACGGTCGGAATTTCCGACCAAAAGCTCACATCGGACTTTCCTTGTTGGAATTTCCGATCGTGTGTACACAATTAGAGTAATTTCTGCCCAAACAGGCTAACTACAGTGGCTGATCACAAGGTGGATAACTATCCTTACTGTAAGTTAGCAGTATTGTATAAAACATGAACCAGTACAATATTATTCTGTAAATTGTCTTTCACCATCAAAATACCTGGAAAATCATTAAGACTCCTGATGTGTATGCTGTACATTTGTCTGATACTTATAGTAAATGTATTTAGTGAATTAAGCTTATAACAAAAAATAAGTATGTGAAAAAAAAACAAGGAATAAACATACTATGGGGTTTCTTTTACTAAAACTAGAAAGTGCTAAATCTGGTATAGAAACCAATCAGCTTCCATGTTTTTTGTCAAAGCCTATTGGAACAAGCAGAAGTTAGAAGCTGATTGGCTACCATGCACAGCTGCACCAGATATTGCACTTACTTTGATCAAATCAAGTCCTGTGTCTGCTTTTCTTTTGTCTGGTGAGGTGTATAGTGGTGGTGTGTACTAAAAACACTTGAAACAGAAATGGGGAGGTTGCTAATGTGACCCAATTAGTGATGTAACATTTCTGGAAAATTTGAAGCCATGAGAAAAAATAAATATTCCCCCAAAAAATTGAAATTTTCAGAGAAATTGAAAGGAATACAGTGTGGAATAGTTTTATGGATTGAAAGTTGTTTAGTTAAACTGGAAATGTGAAATGCAGTGTATATAAAAGTATTATGCTTGAAAAAAAACTGCACCATAGTAAATAAACTAAACATACTTTTTAAAAGTTGTGATGATCCAAGAGCAGCAGAGGGTGTTTCCGAGGTGAGGACTCTGGAGGGAAAAGCTACTTGCACTCTCATTATGGTCCCATGGTCATTATTAGTGTTTCTCACGAATATTCGTATTGCGAATATACGGCTCGAATATGGCATATTCGAGTATTCGCGATATATTTCGAATTTCGCGGTGAATATTCGCAATTCCGAATATTCGCATTTTTTCAATTTGATTTTTAAAACAGATCACATCCTATCGACGTCTAAAAGCATTGCTGGTATGATTAGAGACCCTGGGCCGAGTAGCTAAGCTGAGGCGATCCTTTTATGTTGCCGAATTGAAAAAAAAAAATTGCGAATTTTCGCTAATGCGAATGCGAAAATGATTGCGAATTTTCGATAACTGTGGTAGGAGAACTCTGATTGTCTCTGATGCAAAAGGGGGGTGCTTTGTGTATGTTTCTGTTATGAATATTTGTATGTTTGATATTATTATTTTTTGTAAGAAGGAAAAAATTGCGCATACCTTAAAAAAAGGGGAGAATACAGCAGCAACTCAAAAATGTTATACAACATAAATTAATACAAGACAGAAAATGGAGTCGCTCTACAAGAATAAAAAATATGTCTAGTGACAAGACATGTGGGCAAATTATAAAATAAGCAAGCGCAAATAACTTGTGAAATACACAGTGAAACAAATATATAAAGAAATATAGTCCCAATAATAGAAAAATAATCTTTCATAAAAATGTCTTTGATATGTGAAGTGAAAAAAAGTCCAAAGCATGCAGCATGAACGTGTTCAATCTTCAAGGTGTTTGATTGACAAACGGCTGTGACAGATGGATAGAGTTCTTTACCACCACCATCACCAATCCAAAACACTTTTTATTTTCTATTGTAAAATATCAAGAATATTCTGAGCCAATCAGAGTGCTCCTTCCGCATTTGCCGAATATTCGCAATTATTTTGTATTGTAAAATATCAAGAATATTCTGAGCCAATCAGAGTGCTCCTTCCGCATTTGCCGAATATTCGCAATTATTTTGTATTGTAAAATATCAAGAATATTCTGAGCCAATCAGAGTGCTCCTTCCGCATTTGCCGAATATTCGCAATTATTTTGTATTGTAAAATATCACGAATATTCTGAGCCAATCAGAGTGCTCCTACAGCATTTGTCGAAATTGCGCAGTAAATATCGCATTCGCATTTTGCTAAATTTCGAAAAAATATCAAGAATATTCTGAGCCAATCAGAGTGCTCCTACCGCAGTTATCGAAAATTCGCAATTATTTTCGCATTCGCAATAGCGAAAATTCGCAATCAATTCATTTCGATAAAATATCACGAATATTCGAATTTAGCGAATATATCTCGAATATTCGACTATATATTCGAGATATATTGCGAAATCGAATATGGCGTATTCTGCTCAACACTAGTCATTATCATCATTATATAATTCCATAAAGTATTTTTTAATGCACCTCTGGTATGCCCTGGATGTGTTTTTTTCATCCTTGTAGCACTAAAGCGGGGGTTCACCCGTACATAACACTTTTTCCCCTTAGATGGATGCTCGTTTTGTCTAGGGGAATCGGCTAGTTGTTTTAAAATATGAGCTGCACTTACCGTTTACGAGATGCATCTTCTCCGCCGCTTCCGGGTATGGGCTGCGGGACTGGGCATTCCTATTTTGATTGACAGTCTTCCGAGAGGCTTCCGACGGTCGCATCCATCGCGTCACGATTTTCCGAAAGAAGCCGAACGTCGGTGCGCAGGCGCAGTATAGAGCCGCACCGACGTTCGGCTTCTTTCGGCTACTAGTGACGCGATGGATGCGACCGTCGGAAGCCTCTCGGAAGACTGTCAATCAAGAAGGAACACCCGCTCCCGAAGACCCATACCCGGAAGCGACGGAGAAGATGCATCTCAAAAACGGTAAGTACAGCTCATATTTTAGAACAACTAGCCGATTCCCCTAGACAAAACGAGCATCCATCTAAGGGTAAAAATTGTTTTATGGGTGAACTCCCGCTTTAAGAAAATAGTATTTCTTCTCATAATCTTTACAAATTGTAGCTTTGCTCTCAGCATAAATTACACTGTGGAAATGTTTCCAAACTCTAGGTGTTGGTGTCACCATTTTAGGCCTGGTTCACATTGGGGCGGATTTAAAGTCGCCCGACTCTGAGGCCACCCAAAAACATTGTGACTTCATCCCGGCTTGCAAATGACTTCTTTAATGGAAGTCAATGCAAGCCACTCCGAAGTCGACCCCAAGTAGTACAGGAACACTTTTTTAAGACTCAAGTTGCTCCAATTAGAACGGTTCCATTGCACTAACTAGAGTGTGAATTGTCAGGCGGCCGAATGTGAGTCGACACTTACTGAAAGGAGGAAAAGAAAAAACAATGTACTGACCAGACTATACTGTAGGTAAACCTCATGCTGTGATGGTGGAGAACATTCATAAGAATCTTTTAAAGCAGTCTTAAACCCACAAGCAAATATTTATTATATTGCAGATGACAAATTATTAGATTCTGTGATGTCTGCATTATTTGTCTTTTTTTATGCTTTCTTTCTTCTATTTTATCTGATGATCCAGGCAGCAAGTCCATTGCTTTTCAGAAGCACAAGCTCTCCAGCAAAATGTATTAGTTAACATGGATGAGACAATCCATTTATCACTGCCAGGGGTGAATAACCTCCCTGGCGGTATGATTCTTTCAGGAAAAAAAGATGCTGAAAGCGGTACCATTATTTGCAAGGAAATTTGGCGTTTTATATTGTAGGTCTGTAATTTTTAGGAATAACTCACTTAAATCTGACCAAACAAGAGACTAGTAGGCATCTCGGGTATGACATTTTTTTAAAAACAAAATTATAAATTATAATATAATAAATAATTATAAATAATTATAACAAATAATAATATAATTATAATAAAAATTATTCAATAATGTAATCAACTCAAAATCACTAAAATTTGCTCAGTTGCAGAATTGTTGCTGTCATTATTTATAAAAAATTTTATGACGAATTTCCCCACAAATCGGTATCGCACAATTCTGCAAGTGATTATAATTTATTGTCGCTGTTTTCTAGCTGATCTAAAACCATTTTTGACATAAAGGGACACTTTTGGTTGCTATGGACAATCTACAGTTTGCAGGGAGAAAGAAAGGTTTTTATTATATAAAAGTACATGCAGGACACTGGGCAGACCACTAGGGACAAGGGGGGTGTGTATTTTTTTACATACAGTACTGTAATCTATAAGATTACAGTATACTGTATGTATTGTGTTTGTTTACGTTTTTGAATTTGGCGCCGTTCTCCGCTCCCGTGCGTCGTAACGTCGCAGGGAACAGAGATCGGTGGCACAGGAGGACGCTGTGTGAATCGAGTGAGGTCCCGCTTGCTCACACAGCGCGGTGGCATCGCTGGATCCAGGGACAAGGTAAGTAAACACAGTCTGTGGATCCAGCGAGGCGAGCCCGAGTCTGACTCGGGGTTACCGCTTTTGGTATGAAAATCTCACCCCGAGTCAGACTCGGGAATACCGCCAGGGGGGTTAAAGCGGTAGTTAACTCTTCTTTAAAAAAAAAAAAGTTGTCTCCTGCAAAGTAAATATCATAAGTGGCACTGAGCCACTTGGTGAAACTAGGGTTGGGGTAATATGCCTATTTAGCAGCCAGATTTAGGTTGAGACTAATTACTGCGATCACATAGCTACTGGTAGACATCTGCTGGTGGACACCAGAACTACACTCTTAGCTCTGGGAACCACAGTGCCACCAGCAGATGATCCAGATTCTAACAGGTGGTTATAGTGTAACTTTAGTTATGTTTTTTTTTTTTTACAGCTCCATATAGCAGCTGATGCCGACTACCATCTGATGCTACATCCCCCAACTACTTTACAATATCTGTACTATTGTCTCTCAAATAATACACTCTGTTTAGTTCAAGATAAAACCTGCCTTACATCTTTTGTTTTTGCTGCCTATTTAAGTACTAGAGTATTGTTCTGACTCTAGCCATTTTCTACTAAACACATGCCAATAGTCTGTATTTTATAAAGTGACAAGTGCTTTTGCGCTAATATAGATCCTCAATGTGTACTAACCTAAACAAAAATAAATACAGTGCAGCAAAACCTAGTGGTGTTTACAATACACAAAACAAAAATCAAAAGTGAATGTGATTCTGCGCAACGTATCTCACAAAATAGTGACACACAAAAATAATAACCCCCAATGGAGTAGTGTGATAAATAATAAATGTAAATATTATAATAAGAGAGTTATCACACTCAAAAATTACATAAATCAGACAAAAAAGTGCAATCAAGTCCAATGAATGAAGCAATCCAGCCAAAATTGCTGGGTAAGTGATGTGCCAAAGAAAATCCAAAAATCAGTAATAGAGTAAATATTGCCAGATATGGATGCTAAATATTGCTGAATTCGATGAAGTAATAATAATATTGGCAAGCAGATGATACACAAATCCTTCCCTGGGCTCACTAGCCTCTTACCTCCAGGCAAATGTAAATAGGCATCCAGTATATCCCACACTCGTGGTCCTCTATGGATAACTTCAATCCGTCCGCCCCTTCAGCTGGCACTACGTCTCCTATACAGATCCACACAGCACTCAGCCTCAGATGGAAAACAAAGAGAACAGAAGGAGGGACTCCAATGGTGAAGTACAGTAAACCAGGCGGATTTTAATAGAAGAAAAACCTGTGCTTACATCTAAATAAATAAAACATGTGCAGCAGAAATAAAAACGAGCGGCGTTCCACAGCGCCGGCTTACGTCACTCCAGGTGTACGTCCCGTCCAATCCCTACGCGTTACGACACGGGATCACGTGTCTTCGTCTGGGGAAACGTCTTTCACGTGATCCCGTGTCGTAACGCGTAGGAATTGGACGGGACGTACACCTGGAGTGACGTAAGCCGGCGCTGTGGAACGCCGCTCGTTTTTATTTCTGCTGTACCTGTTTTATTTATTTAGATGTAAGCACAGGTTTTTCTTCTATTAAAATCCGCCTGGTTTACTGTACTTCACCATTGGAGTCCCTCCTTCTGTTCTCTTTGTTTTCCATCTGCGGCTGAGTGCTGTGTGGATCTGTATAGGAGACGTAGTGCCAGCTGAGGGGGCGGACAGATTGGAGTTATCCATAGAGGACCACGAGTGTGGGATATACTGGATGCCTATTTACATTTGCCTGGAGGTAAGAGGTTAGTGAGCCCAGGGAAGGATTTGTGTATCATCTGCTTGCCAATATTATTATTACTTCATCGAATTCAGCAATATTTAGCATCCATATCTGGCAATATTTACTCTATTACTGATTTTTGGATTTTCTTTGGCACATCACTTACCCAGCAATTTTGGCTGGATTGCTTCATTCATTGGACTTGATTGCACTTTTTTGTCTGATTTATGTAATTTTTGAGTGTGATAACTCTCTTATTATAATATTTACATTTATTATTTATCACACTACTCCATTGGGGTTATTATTTTTGTGTGTCACTATTTTGTGAGATACGTTGCGCAGAATCACATTCACTTTTGAAGTCTGTATTTTATATTTTTGGGGAAGAAGTTCAAAGGGCCATTTCCATCTCTAATTATCAAGAAAAGCCCAGGCCCTGATAGATTCACATCTCGCTTTGATAAAAACCTCCACAGAGGCTCTATCTCCCATTATGACCAATGCTTATAACTTAATTTTATAATTGCCCAGATATACAAGTTATCTGAAATAAGAACCATCACTATAAAATGTCCATATATGCAATCTTCTTCTATGCATAATAAAACCATTCACATTCATCCCCATTATTATAAAATAATTTGATAGGCTTAGCAATTGGTTCCCTAAGCAATTTTAAGGTCAACTATGAGAAGACAGAGGCCCTCAATATTTCACTCAACTCTCAGACCCAACTTCACTTCCAGAAATCCTTCCCCCTCAAATGGCAACCACAACACATTTAAAAGCCATTTAGTACTTTGGGTATACTGTATATACTCAGAGATCTCTCCAAACTGACAGACCTGAATTAGACATCCAAAGTTCATTGTTTTACAACTCTTAAAACCCCATTCTTTTCTGGGATAAGCAGGATTAACATAGTAAAGATTGACATTTTACCTCAAGTACTATATATCTTTCAAAAGATCCTAATAACATAAAGCAAACACAAAAGTCTTGGATCGGTAGGCAAATTCTCATAAGATCTAAATTGGTAGGGGGATCGTGCTCTTCTTGACTTTTATTTTTAAAAGCAACACCTCTTATTAGACTAATGAGTTTTTCCGTAACTCATTATTGAAACCATGGGGTTGATTTACTAAAACTAGAGAGTGCAAAATCTGGTGCAGCTGTGCATGGTAGCCAATTGGCTTCTAACTTCAGCTCGTTCAATTAAGCTTTGACAAAAAAACTGGAAGACGATTGGTTTCTATGCAGAGCTGCACCTAATTTTCCACTTTCCAGTTTTAGTAAATTAACCCCAGGGGGTCACCTTAGAAGAAGATAGTGTCTTAAAACTGACCTCATTGCCCTAAATGAGACCCCAATTTCCATCCAAAAATTTAAGACATGCATATATTGATATCTTCAACAATGAAAATATGGGACAAATTTCTTAGTAAAGGGGTTCTCTCTACCTATAAGGCCTTGTACACACGACCGAACATGTCTGCTGAAACTGGTCCGCGGACCAGTTTCCGCGGACATGTTCGGTCGTGTGTAGGGCCTACCAGACAATTTTCCGGCCTAGCGGACAGGTTTCCAGCGGACAAAAGTTTCTTAGCATGCTAAGAAACATGTCCGCTGGAAAGCAATCCGTCGGACATGACCGATGGTTAGTACAACTCATCGGACATGTCCGCTGGCCCGAAATCCCACGCATGCGTCAAAGTGATTAGACGCATGCGTGGAAGCATTAAACTTCCTGGGTCGCGCACGTCGCCGCCACGTCGCCGCCACGTCACCGCGTATTCTGTCCGTGGGGATTTTGGTCTGATGGTGTGTACACACATCAGATCAAAACCTCCCAGCGGACATGTCCGATGAAAACGGTCCGCGGACCGTTTTCATCGGACATGTTGGGTGGTGTGTACGAGGCCTTAAAGTCCTATGACTCCTCTATTCTCTAACCCCAATTTCCCTCCCCATCATTACACTCTCTCAAAAACACTCTTATTAGTTTGGAATAAATCAGATAATATCAAGTTCATCCAAACACTGGTTAATGGAGAATTGCCCTCTCTACAATTTTACCTTTGGTACCCAGAAGATTTGGCATCAGCTTTATAAATGTATTCATTCCCTCAAATTACTTTCTCCTATACAAAAATCACTTAACAAAATTTAGAGTCTTCTTTTACAGGAGCAGAGACCAACCCATGTACTATCTATGCTATATAAATTACTTCTCCAAGATCTCTATCCCTAGGCCTCACACTTCTTGTCTAAATGTGAAAAATAGCTTGGAACTTCTATTTCCCCATCTGATTGGAATAAGTCCTTACTGTTACCCATTAACTACCAAGGTCTGCTAGACACCAAGAGTCCCCATTAGCTCTTCTCTACCTTTAACTCTCTACTAACTCCACCACTGCCTCCACACACTAACACACTCACTGCCCAGGAGGTTACAAATCACTTCAAAAATAAGATTGATTCAATTTATGATGAAATCTCCACTCTACAGATATCCCCCCTCCCCCAACTTAACACCCCATTTCCACAAGTACAATCCACACTCCCCTTATTTAACCCTGCTACTATAGGTGAGGTTGCTAAACTTATTTCTAATGCCCACCTAAATACCTGTTCCCTGGACCCAGTTCCCTCTCAAATACTGCGGTCACCCTCTACGCTCTCTAACCCACATCTTTAAGCTCTCCCTCTCTTCAGGCAACTTCCCAACTCTCTGTCACAAATGGTTCCACTCGCTGGTAATACTATCTGATATTTGACGTGCAGTACTGATGTCCACCAGCAGGTGTTTCCTGGCAGTTTGGAACTTTCAGGAGAGCCTTTCCCTGGTGGTGTTATGTGATCTTTGGGCCGTAGTACTGGCGCCCACCAGTGGGTGGATCCTGGCAGTATGGAGCAGATATCTTCTCCTGTAATCAAGCATCACCTGAACCTGATAGCAGGTAATGGTATAAAAACCTGGCAAGTTCACACAACTTAACTATCCAAAACTAAGCTCATAATATTTCCTGCCCCACCTGTCCCTTCCCCTAAATGTCAAGATCATCGACACAACCATCAACCCATCCCTGCATGCCAGGTGTTATGCTGGACTCTGAACTCTTCCTTTGGCCCCATATCCAATCACTTTCCAAAGCCTCTTGCCTATTGACTGTGGGCCCTGGCTTTTGAGGGGGCTCTATTCTTTGGTAGGTATGTGCCTCGGGGACATTTGGAGTGATTTTGCTTCAGATTTGGGCCCCATGTCTTTCCAAAAACACACAGGCTCTGGAAAACCTAGGACCTGGATACAAATGTTGGGCCTCTGTGCCCAAACCAGCATTGACTGTCTTAACAAACCCCCCTCCCTCCAAGACTCAGACTCTAAGCAGAAGATTATAATCAGCTTAAAACAACTTGATGCTGAGGTCTCCTGCTGCTATGTGTAATCTGTTTATTAAGGTGTATTTCTCTCATTGTATACTTCCCCATTGTGTGCCTCCTTGGTGTGAATGCCCATTGTTAATTGAGTCACGTATTGTTTCTGCCTGTCTGTATTGTGTCCACTTCTGGACTGTGTCTATGTTTATGTTAGCTGTTCATTAGATTTAGATGCACTAATGATATTACTGTTTAAAGTTTGCATTGTTTAGGATAATGTGATCAAGCTCTTATCTGATTTTGTGTGGTATACATTCTGTGTTAATTTTCAATAAGGAGTTCCAGTTTGCACCTAAGCTAGTGCCATCTAGTTCTTGGGTGCAATGCTCAGCTATAATACCTGGTTCCTGGTTCCAGAGTGGAGGTAGCTGTATCTTGACGACAGTACCCAGGCAGGGTGCCAGGTGGTCCATCACATTCTCCACTGGCAACAATAACTTACAAAGCCATTCACAACTTGGCCCTCAGTTACATCCCTAACCTAGTCTCAAAATACCAAACAAATCCTTCTCTTTGTTCCTTCCAAGACCTCCTGCTCTCTAGTTCCCTCATCATCTCCTCCCATGCTCGCCTCCAGGACTTCTCCCAAGCCTCTCTCATTATTTTGGAATTCCCTACCACCATCTGTCTGACTATCGCCTACTCTATCCACTTTTAGGCGGCCCCTGAAAACGTATCTCTTCAGATTAGCCTATCCTGCCTCCACCTAACAATTGTACTTTTATTTTCTCCATCAGGTCATCCCCCACAGTTATTACCTTTTGTATCACTTGACCCTCCCTTTTAGATTGTAAGGTCTAACGAGCAGGGCCCTCTGATTCCTCCTGTAATTAATTGTATTGTAACTGTACTGTTTGCCCTAACGTTTTAAAGTGCTGCACAAACTGGTGCTATATAAATTATTATTATTATTATTATTAACAATAATAATTGCAAAATCATATCTCAATGATATAAATGTCCTACTGATCTGCATGATTTTGATCTAAATAACTCTGACGTGCTTATGGTGTTTGTCTGCTGAAGACACCATGTCCCATATTTGAGACAAATGCCCCCTTATCACTCCTTACTGTTGCTATAATAAAAATTATGGACACATCTCCTAAACACAATCTAGGCATTACCCTCCTAACAGTCTTACCTGGATCACTTAAAAATATTAAGAAGGACTTTTTGCGGCATATGCACTCTGCTGCCTGTACTGTCATAGCAAGTTATTGCCATAAAATGAATACTCCCTCAATGACAGAATGGTTACGCAAGATAAACAAGATTAGATTTATGGGTGAGATGATACACAGACTGGAAGAGGACTCAGAACAATTTCAAGTGTCTTGGTTCCAATGGAAATACTTTTGGACCTCTAGGCCCCGTACACACGGTCGGACCGAACCGATGAGAATGAACCGAAGTTCAGTTTCATCGGACCAAACCGACCGTGTGTATAGGCCATCGGTCTGTTTTCCTTCGGTCCAAAATGTTAAAACATGCTTCAAAACCGAACCGATGGACCGCTGCCCGATCGGACCAAACCGATGGTTAGCACAGAAAAGCATCGGTTCAAAACCCGCGCATGCTCAGAATCAAGTCGACGCATGCTTGGAAGCATTGAATTTCTTTTTTTTTCAGCACGTCGTGTGTTTGACGTCACCGCATTCTGACCCGATCGGATTCTGGACTGACGGTGTGTACGCATATCAGGCCATACGGCCACTTCAGAGGTGAACCGATGAAAACGGTCCGACGGACCAGTCACATCGGTTTGGTCTGACCGTGTGTACAAGGCCTAAGGCTTGTCATTATTTATAATTATAATATGGAGGGCTCTGTTTCATAGAGCCCTCCAAAATTTCCCAGTAGTATGAGGGGGCAACAATACCTCAATTGTTATATAATAATATCCCTGTCTTTTTAATTTTACTTTTTCCTTTCCCCACTCCTTTCCATTTAAATTACCCCCCCCCTTCCTGCCCAGGCCAATTTTCAGCTTTCAGTGCTGTCCTTGAATGACAATTAGTTGAATTATTTAAAGTGGACCTAAAGCTGCTGGTTTAACTGTTTCCCCAAAAAGTTAGATTCAAGACATGCCTCTGGTGATAACCGTACCCTTTGGCAGTGTGCTTATGTCAGCTCTTAACCAAGCTTTAAAGTCCACAACTTACCAGGGTCATAGCTGATCATGTGTGCAACACTATGGCAAAAGCAGATCTAAACCAAGGCTAAGATAGTTCCACCCTCAACTCTAAAGCATAGGACATTTAATTTCTGCTTTAAAACAGATTTAACCCTACAATTCTGATCATGTAACAATGTGGGATCAGCACTGGACAGCTCCTATCCCCTGCTTAGATTAGGCCTTAAATAAATCCAACTTCTACATTAATACAATGAGGCTCCCTATAGGGATACCAATAGGGAGCCTCATGAAAGAGTGGGGTCAAAATGTTGGAAAGATGAGATTTGCATATAACTTCAGCTGTAGATCTCTTGATCTACTTGACATGCAGTTTTCAGTAACCTTTGCTTATGCATTTTTCCATCATTTGTTAATCTTAAATGCACAGATGTGAAAGTTTTATTTTAAAGTAAACACGTCTAAAATTTCTAACTCACTAGACTGCTCTGGGCACCAGAAACATTTGAATATGTGCATAGCATCAACTTTAGTAAGTAAAAAAAAAAATATATATATATATATATCACTTTGCTGAAGGCTCAGTTTAAGTCAGCGTTCTTGCCTGATATACATATTCACACTGTGTGCATTATTGAAATCAGTTCCATCTTCCTGCAGAAAAAGCTGAATGCTGTGGACTAAAAAGCTGCAACTCTGTAGCAATCGCTTTGATATCTTCAGTAGCAGACAGGCTGTCTCCTGTGGAAAGGGCCTTGCATTCCTGGGAGTCGGACTTCCAAGTCTTCAACATTCAACTGCAATTACAACTTCTCTGGCCACTGGGCTGAGTCATGTTTTCCTGCGGACATCTGCTTGAAAAGCACAAAACATTCGTTTGTAAACATGGTAATAAAAAATTGGTTTCACAGGGCTGAAGACAGTATTGTGTGCCATCGTTTGCACAAAAAATGATTAAAATAATGTATATTGTAAAGCGGTGTAGATTATCCAAAAAAGATTATCTAAAATGTGCTATTTCTGAAATGAAAGGGCAGAAAGAATCTGCATTTAGTACCGGTATTTTCCAATTCTTGCCATGCTTTGACTGCACACTTTATAGTGACAACTCACAGAACAGTAGTCCAATAAAATACTAGACCGATAAAAATATTTTATAATTTCTGCCAGTAAAAGATATCAACAGTTTCTATTAGAATAACATTTTGAATTAGTATAGGGACAATCGTGTTGGTATAAAGTAGGGCTGTTACTGATTAAAATTTTCGTGTTCGATTAATCGATTTTTAAAATCGATTAATTGACTAATTTCGATTAATTATAACGCACATACATTTTTCGGATCACCACCGTATATAGTCCCCATTGTAATATCCCCAGACATTTCCCCCACTGTAATATCCACAGACATCTCACCCACTGTAATATCCACAGACATCTCCCCACTGTAATATCCACAGACATCTCCCCCTACTGTAATATCCACAGACATCTCCCCACTGTAATATCCACAGAAATCTCTCCCACTGTAATATCCACAGACATCTCCCCCACTGTAATATCCACAGACATCTCCCCACTGTAATATCCACAGACATCTCCCCACTGTAATATCCACAGACATCTCCCCCACTGTAATATCCACAGACATCTCCCCACTGTAATATCCACAGACATCTCCCCCACTGTAATATCCACAGACATCTCCCCACTGTAATATCCACAGACATCTCCCCCACTGTAATATCAACAGACATCTCCCCCATTGTAATATCCACAGACATCTCCCCACTGTAATATCCACAGACATCTCCCCCACTGTAATATCCACAGACATATTCCACTGTAATATCCACAGACATCTCCTCCACTGTAATATCCACAGACATCTCCCCACTGTAATATCCACAGACATCTCCCCCACTGTAATATCCACAGACTTCTCCCCCACTGTAATATCCCCAGACATCTCCCAACTGTAATATCCACAGACATCTCCCCCACTGTAATATCCACAGACATCTCCCCCACTGTAATATCCACAGACTTCTCCCCACTGTAATATCCACAGACATCTCCCCCACTGTAATATCCACAGACATCTCCCCACTGTAATATCCACAGACATCTCCTCCACTGTAATATCCACAGACATCTCCCCACTGTAATATCCACAGACATCTCCCCCACTGTAATATCCACAGACTTCTCCCCCACTGTAATATCCCCAGACATCTCCCAACTGTAATATCCACAGACATCTCCCCCACTGTAATATCCACAGACATCTCCCCACTGTAATATCCACAGACATCTCCCCCACTGTAATATCCACAGACATCTCCCCACTGTAATATCCACAGACTTCTCCCCCACTGTAATATCCCCAGACATCTCCCCACTGTAATATCCACAGACATCTCCCCCCCCCACTGTAATATCCACAGGCATCTCCCCACTGTAATATCCACAGAAATCTCTCCCACTGTAATATCCACAGACATCTCCCCACTGTAATATCCACAGACATCTCGCCCACTGTAATATCAACAGACATCTCGCCCACTGTAATATCCACAGACATCTCCCCACTGTAATATCCACAGACATCTCCCCCACTGTAATATCCACAGACATCTCCCCCACTGTAATATCCACAGACTTCTCCCCCACTGTAATATCCCCAGACATCTCCCCACTGTAATATCCACAGACATCTTCCACTGTAATATCCACAGACATCTCCCCCACTGTAATATCCACAGACATCTTCCACTGTAATATCCACAGACATCTCCCCCACTGTAATATCCACAGACATCTCCCCACTGTAATATCCACAGACATCTCCCCACTGTAATATCCACAGACATCTCCCCCACTGTAATATCCACAGACTTCTCCCCCACTGTAATATCCACAGACATCTCCCCACTGTAATATCCACAGACATCTCCCCACTGTAATATCCACAGAAATCTCTCCCACTGTAATATCCACAGACATCTCCCCCACTGTAATATCCCCAGACATCTCCCAACTGTAATATCCACAGACATCTCCCCCACTGTAATATCCACAGACATCTCCCCCATTGTAATATCCACAGACATCTCCCCACTGTAATATCCACAGACATCTCCCCCACTGTAATATCCACAGACATCTTCCACTGTAATATCCACAGACATCTCCTCCACTGTAATATCCACAGACATCTCCCCACTGTAATATCCACAGACATCTCCCCCACTGTAATATCCACAGACTTCTCCCCCACTGTAATATCCCCAGACATCTCCCAACTGTAATATCCACAGACATCTCCCCCACTGTAATATCCACAGACATCTCCCCACTGTAATATCCACAGACATCTCCCCCACTGTAATATCCACAGACATCTCCCCACTGTAATATCCACAGACTTCTCCCCCACTGTAATATCCCCAGACATCTCCCCACTGTAATATCCACAGACATCTCCCCCACTGTAATATCCACAGACATCTCCCCACTGTAATATCCACAGAAATCTCTCCCACTGTAATATCCACAGACATCTCCCCACTGTAATATCCACAGACATCTCGCCCACTGTAATATCAACAGACATCTCGCCCACTGTAATATCCACAGACATCTCCCCACTGTAATATCCACAGACATCTCCCCCACTGTAATATCCACAGACATCTCCCCCACTGTAATATCCACAGACTTCTCCCCCACTGTAATATCCCCAGACATCTCCCCACTGTAATATCCACAGACATCTTCCACTGTAATATCCACAGACATCTCCCCCACTGTAATATCCACAGACATCTTCCACTGTAATATCCACAGACATCTCCCCCACTGTAATATCCACAGACATCTCCCCACTGTAATATCCACAGACATCTCCCCACTGTAATATCCACAGACATCTCCCCCACTGTAATATCCACAGACTTCTCCCCCACTGTAATATCCACAGACATCTCCCCACTGTAATATCCACAGACATCTCCCCACTGTAATATCCACAGAAATCTCTCCCACTGTAATATCCACAGACATCTCCCCCACTGTAATATCCACAGACATCTCCCCACTGTAATATCCACAGACATCTCGCCCACTGTAATATCCACAGACATCTCGCCCACTGTAATATCCACAGACATCTCCCCACTGTAATATCCACAGACATCTCCCCCACTGTAATATCCACAGACATCTCCCCCACTGTAATATCCACAGACTTCTCCCCCACTGTAATATCCCCAGACATCTCCCCACTGTAATATCCACAGACATCTTCCACTGTAATATCCACAGACATCTCCCCCCACTGTAATATCCACAGACATCTTCCACTGTAATATCCACAGACATCTCCCCCACTGTAATATCCACAGACATCTCCCCACTGTAATATCCACAGACATCTCCCCACTGTAATATCCACAGACATCTCCCCCACTGTAATATCCACAGACTTCTCCCCCACTGTAATATCCACAGACATCTCCCCACTGTAATATCCACAGACATCTCCCCACTGTAATATCCACAGACATCTCCCCCACTGTAATATCCACAGACATCTCCCAACTGTAATATCCACAGACATCTCCCCCACTGTAATATCCACAGACATCTCCCCACTGTAATATCCACAGACATCTCCCCCACTGTAATATCCACAGACATCTCCCCACTGTAATATCCACAGACTTCTCCCCCACTGTAATATCCCCAGACATCTCCCCACTGTAATATCCACAGACATCTCCCCCACTGTAATATCCACAGACATCTCCCCCACTGTAATATCCACAGACATCTCCCCACTGTAATATCCACAGACATCTCGCCCACTGTAATATCCACAGACATCTCCCCACTGTAATATCCACAGACATCTCCCCACTGTAATATCTACAGACATCTCCCCCACTGTAATATCCACAGACATCTCCCCCACTGTAATATCCACAGACCTCTCCCCCACTGTAATATCCCCAGACATCTCCCCACTGTAATATCCACAGACATCTCCTCCACTGTAATATCCACAGACATCTCCCCCACTGTAATATCCACAGACATCTCCCCACTGTAATATCCACAGACATCTCCCCACTGTAATATCCACAGACATCTCCCCACTGTAATATCTACAGACATCTCCCCCACTGTAATATCCACAGACATCTCCCCCACTGTAATATCCCCAGACATCTCCTCACTGTAATATCCACAGACATCTCCTCCACTCTAATATCCACAGACATCTCCCCCACTGTAATATCCACAGACATCTCCCCACTGTAATATCCACAGAAATCTCTCCCACTGTAATATCCACAGACATCTCCCCCACTGTAATATCCACAGACATCTCCCCACTGTAATATCCAGAGACATCTCGCCCACTGTAATATCCACAGACATCTCGCCCACTGTAATATCCACAGACATCTCCCCACTGTAATATCCACAGACATCTCCCCCACTGTAATATCCACAGACATCTCCCCCACTGTAATATCCACAGACTTCTCCCCCACTGTAATATCCCCAGACATCTCCCCACTGTAATATCCACAGACATCTTCCACTGTAATATCCACAGACATCTCCCCCCACTGTAATATCCACAGACATCTTCCACTGTAATATCCACAGACATCTCCCCCACTGTAATATCCACAGACATCTCCCCACTGTAATATCCACAGACATCTCCCCACTGTAATATCCACAGACATCTCCCCACTGTAATATCCACAGACATCTCCCCACTGTAATATCCACAGACTTCTCCCCCACTGTAATATCCCCAGACATCTCCCCACTGTAATATCCACAGACATCTCCCCCACTGTAATATCCACAGACATCTCCCCACTGTAATATCCACAGAAATCTCTCCCACTGTAATATCCACAGACATCTCCCCACTGTAATATCCACAGACATCTCGCCCACTGTAATATCAACAGACATCTCGCCCACTGCAATATCCACAGACATCTCCCCACTGTAATATCCACAGACATCTCCCCCACTGTAATATCCACAGACATCTCCCCCACTGTAATATCCACAGACTTCTCCCCCACTGTAATATCCCCAGACATCTCCCCACTGTAATATCCACAGACATCTTCCACTGTAATATCCACAGACATCTCCCCCACTGTAATATCCACAGACATCTTCCACTGTAATATCCACAGACATCTCCCCCACTGTAATATCCACAGACATCTCCCCACTGTAATATCCACAGACATCTCCCCACTGTAATATCCACAGACATCTCCCCCACTGTAATATCCACAGACTTCTCCCCCACTGTAATATCCACAGACATCTCCCCACTGTAATATCCACAGACATCTCCCCACTGTAATATCCACAGAAATCTCTCCCACTGTAATATCCACAGACATCTCCCCCACTGTAATATCCACAGACATCTCCCCACTGTAATATCCACAGACATCTCGCCCACTGTAATATCCACAGACATCTCGCCCACTGTAATATCCACAGACATCTCCCCACTGTAATATCCACAGACATCTCCCCCACTGTAATATCCACAGACATCTCCCCCACTGTAATATCCACAGACTTCTCCCCCACTGTAATATCCCCAGACATCTCCCCACTGTAATATCCACAGACATCTTCCACTGTAATATCCACAGACATCTCCCCCCACTGTAATATCCACAGACATCTTCCACTGTAATATCCACAGACATCTCCCCCACTGTAATATCCACAGACATCTCCCCACTGTAATATCCACAGACATCTCCCCCACTGTAATATCCACAGACTTCTCCCCCACTGTAATATCCACAGACATCTCCCCACTGTAATATCCACAGACATCTCCCCACTGTAATATCCACAGACATCTCCCCCACTGTAATATCCACAGACATCTCCCAACTGTAATATCCACAGACATCTCCCCCACTGTAATATCCACAGACATCTCCCCACTGTAATATCCACAGACATCTCCCCCACTGTAATATCCACAGACATCTCCCCACTGTAATATCCACAGACTTCTCCCCCACTGTAATATCCCCAGACATCTCCCCACTGTAATATCCACAGACATCTCCCCCACTGTAATATCCACAGACATCTCCCCCACTGTAATATCCACAGACATCTCCCCACTGTAATATCCACAGACATCTCGCCCACTGTAATATCCACAGACATCTCCCCACTGTAATATCCACAGACATCTCCCCACTGTAATATCTACAGACATCTCCCCCACTGTAATATCCACAGACATCTCCCCCACTGTAATATCCACAGACCTCTCCCCCACTGTAATATCCCCAGACATCTCCCCACTGTAATATCCACAGACATCTCCTCCACTGTAATATCCACAGACATCTCCCCCACTGTAATATCCACAGACATCTCCCCACTGTAATATCCACAGACATCTCCCCACTGTAATATCCACAGACATCTCCCCACTGTAATATCTACAGACATCTCCCCCACTGTAATATCCACAGACATCTCCCCCACTGTAATATCCCCAGACATCTCCTCACTGTAATATCCACAGACATCTCCTCCACTCTAATATCCACAGACATCTCCCCCACTGTAATATCCACAGACATCTCCCCACTGTAATATCCACAGAAATCTCTCCCACTGTAATATCCACAGACATCTCCCCCACTGTAATATCCACAGACATCTCCCCACTGTAATATCCAGAGACATCTCGCCCACTGTAATATCCACAGACATCTCGCCCACTGTAATATCCACAGACATCTCCCCACTGTAATATCCACAGACATCTCCCCCACTGTAATATCCACAGACATCTCCCCCACTGTAATATCCACAGACTTCTCCCCCACTGTAATATCCCCAGACATCTCCCCACTGTAATATCCACAGACATCTTCCACTGTAATATCCACAGACATCTCCCCCCACTGTAATATCCACAGACATCTTCCACTGTAATATCCACAGACATCTCCCCCACTGTAATATCCACAGACATCTCCCCACTGTAATATCCACAGACATCTCCCCACTGTAATATCCACAGACATCTCCCCACTGTAATATCCACAGACATCTCCCCACTGTAATATCCACAGACTTCTCCCCCACTGTAATATCCCCAGACATCTCCCCACTGTAATATCCACAGACATCTCCCCCACTGTAATATCCACAGACATCTCCCCACTGTAATATCCACAGAAATCTCTCCCACTGTAATATCCACAGACATCTCCCCACTGTAATATCCACAGACATCTCGCCCACTGTAATATCAACAGACATCTCGCCCACTGCAATATCCACAGACATCTCCCCACTGTAATATCCACAGACATCTCCCCCACTGTAATATCCACAGACATCTCCCCCACTGTAATATCCACAGACTTCTCCCCCACTGTAATATCCCCAGACATCTCCCCACTGTAATATCCACAGACATCTTCCACTGTAATATCCACAGACATCTCCCCCACTGTAATATCCACAGACATCTTCCACTGTAATATCCACAGACATCTCCCCCACTGTAATATCCACAGACATCTCCCCACTGTAATATCCACAGACATCTCCCCACTGT
The DNA here is from genome assembly GCF_905171775.1 of Rana temporaria. Classification (NCBI taxonomy): domain Eukaryota; kingdom Metazoa; phylum Chordata; class Amphibia; order Anura; family Ranidae; genus Rana; species Rana temporaria. The sequence continues at coordinate 137,652,646 of NC_053496.1, read as the reverse complement.
AATATCCACAGACATCTCCCCCACTGTAATATCCACAGACTTCTCCCCCACTGTAATATCCACAGACATCTCCCCACTGTAATATCCACAGACATCTCCCCACTGTAATATCCACAGAAATCTCTCCCACTGTAATATCCACAGACATCTCCCCCACTGTAATATCCACAGACATCTCCCCACTGTAATATCCACAGACATCTCGCCCACTGTAATATCCACAGACATCTCGCCCACTGTAATATCCACAGACATCTCCCCACTGTAATATCCACAGACATCTCCCCCACTGTAATATCCACAGACATCTCCCCCACTGTAATATCCACAGACTTCTCCCCCACTGTAATATCCCCAGACATCTCCCCACTGTAATATCCACAGACATCTTCCACTGTAATATCCACAGACATCTCCCCCCACTGTAATATCCACAGACATCTTCCACTGTAATATCCACAGACATCTCCCCCACTGTAATATCCACAGACATCTCCCCACTGTAATATCCACAGACATCTCCCCACTGTAATATCCACAGACATCTCCCCCACTGTAATATCCACAGACTTCTCCCCCACTGTAATATCCACAGACATCTCCCCACTGTAATATCCACAGACATCTCCCCACTGTAATATCCACAGACATCTCCCCCACTGTAATATCCACAGACATCTCCCAACTGTAATATCCACAGACATCTCCCCCACTGTAATATCCACAGACATCTCCCCACTGTAATATCCACAGACATATCCCCCACTGTAATATCCACAGACATCTCCCCACTGTAATATCCACAGACTTCTCCCCCACTGTAATATCCCCAGACATCTCCCCACTGTAATATCCACAGACATCTCCCCCACTGTAATATCCACAGACATCTCCCCCACTGTAATATCCACAGACATCTCCCCACTGTAATATCCACAGACATCTCGCCCACTGTAATATCCACAGACATCTCCCCACTGTAATATCCACAGACATCTCCCCACTGTAATATCTACAGACATCTCCCCCACTGTAATATCCACAGACATCTCCCCCACTGTAATATCCACAGACCTCTCCCCCACTGTAATATCCCCAGACATCTCCCCACTGTAATATCCACAGACATCTCCTCCACTGTAATATCCACAGACATTTCCCCCACTGTAATATCCACAGACATCTCCCCACTGTAATATCCACAGACATCTCCCCACTGTAATATCCACAGACATCTCCCCACTGTAATATCTACAGACATCTCCCCCACTGTAATATCCACAGACATCTCCCCCACTGTAATATCCCCAGACATCTCCTCACTGTAATATCCACAGACATCTCCTCCACTCTAATATCCACAGACATCTCCCCCACTGTAATATCCACAGACATCTCCCCACTGTAATATCCACAGAAATCTCTCCCACTGTAATATCCACAGACATCTCCCCCACTGTAATATCCACAGACATCTCCCCACTGTAATATCCAGAGACATCTCGCCCACTGTAATATCCACAGACATCTCGCCCACTGTAATATCCACAGACATCTCCCCACTGTAATATCCACAGACATCTCCCCCACTGTAATATCCACAGACATCTCCCCCACTGTAATATCCACAGACTTCTCCCCCACTGTAATATCCCCAGACATCTCCCCACTGTAATATCCACAGACATCTTCCACTGTAATATCCACAGACATCTCCCCCCACTGTAATATCCACAGACATCTTCCACTGTAATATCCACAGACATCTCCCCCACTGTAATATCCACAGACATCTCCCCACTGTAATATCCACAGACATCTCCCCACTGTAATATCCACAGACATCTCCCCCACTGTAATATCCACAGACTTCTCCCCCACTGTAATATCCACAGACATCTCCCCACTGTAATATCCACAGACATCTCCCCACTGTAATATCCACAGACATCTCCCCCACTGTAATATCCACAGACATCTCCCAACTGTAATATCCACAGACATCTCCCCCACTGTAATATCCACAGACATCTCCCCACTGTAATATCCACAGACATCTCCCCCACTGTAATATCCACAGACATCTCCCCACTGTAATATCCACAGACTTCTCCCCCACTGTAATATCCCCAGACATCTCGCCACTGTAATATCCACAGACATCTCCCCCACTGTAATATCCACAGACATCTCCCCCACTGTAATATCCACAGACATCCCCCCACTGTAATATCCACAGACATCTCCCCACTAGGGATGAGCCGAACACCCCCCTGTTCGGTTCGCACCAGAACTTGCGAACACACCAAACGTTCGTGTGAACTTTAGAACCCTATTAAAGTCTATGGGACTCGAACGTTTGAAATCCAAAGTGCTAATTTTAAAGGCTAATATGCAAGTTATTGTCCTAAAAAGTGTTTGGAGACCTGGGTCCTGTCCCAGGGGACATGTATCAATGCAAAAAAAGTTTTAAAAACAGCCATTTTTTCAGGAGCAGTGAATTTAATAATGCTAAAAGTGAAACAATATTCCTTTAAATTTCGTACCTAGGGGGGGTGTAAAGTTAGCATGTGAAATAGCGCATGTTTCTCGTACTTAGAACTGTCACTGCACAAAGTGTCATTTCTGAAAGAAAAAAAGACATTTAAAACCAGACTTGCGGCTATAATCAATTGTCGGCTCTGGCAATTCAGAGAGGATTCATTCATAAAAGAAAAAAAAAGCGTGGGGTCCCCCCAAATTCAATTACCAGGCCCTTTAGGTCTGGTATGGATATTAAGGGGAACCCCACCATCAATTTAAAAAGAAATGACGTGGGGTTTCCCCCAAATATCCATTCCAGACCCTTCAGGTCTGGTGTGGATTTTAAGGGGAACTCCACCCCAAATAAAAAAAAATGGCGTGGAGTTCCCCCAAAAACCCACACCAGACCCCGTATCCGAGCATGTTAACCTGGCCGGCCGCAGAAAAGAGGGGGGGGACAGAGTGCGCCCCCCCTCCCGAACCGTACCAGGCCACATGCCCTCAACATGGGGAGGATGTCCCCATGTTGATGGGGACAAGGGCCTCATCCCCACAACCCTTGCCCGGTGGTTGTGGGGGTCTGCGGGCGGGGGGCTTATCAGAATCTGGAAGACCCCTTTAACAAAGGGGACCCCCAGATCCTGCCCCCCCTATGTGAATTGGTAATGGGGTACATTGTACCCCTACCATTTCACAAAGGAAGTGTAAATAGTTGGAAAAAACACACAGACACCGTAGAAAAAAGTCGCCGCCGGGTGGACCAATATGGTCCTGGCAGGTGTGCCGATCCGCATATGGTGACCCTTTTGGATCATTTACAATCCGTTGCACCACTAGTACCGATCAAAAGAATTTTGATCAATCCAAAAAATGTACGATTAATCGAGGAATTAATCTTTAATTTCCACAGCCCTAGTATAAAGCAGTCTTTATTTTTCAAATGGTAAACGAGAATCCGATTACTTTATGCATTAAGACAAACAAACATGGATTTTGGGGGGATACCACGCTGGGTTTTTTTTTTTCATTTTGGCATGGGGTTTCCCTTAAAATCCATACCAGACCAGAAGGGCCTGGTATGGACCCCCATGCCGTTTTTCTTTACATTTTTCTTTTGCCGGGCAATGGCAGCATTGTTTTATTTACATTTCATCTGTTAGTGGAGAAGCCTGCTGACAGATGATTAGTCATTGTTGTTAAGGACATGGGTGGCAGGCCCTCTTGGCCTGCTGCCTATCAACCAGCTATTTCTTCACACAGAATTCAAACCAGTCGATTGCTTTTCGACCAATCCAAAATCTAATCGTTCTAAAAAGTTGGAATTTATTAGAAAATGAATAAATTAAGTCACATGTTAGTGACGCCACATGTAGGCGAAAGTCCAAGACCCACACCCAGTCCAGGAACACAAGGGAGGAACAGCTACCCCTAGTAGATATATATAAATGCGGTTGTCTCATTACCGCAAGGTAAGAGGCCACTCCCACTAGTGTGTTTTTTGCATGAAGAAGAGATTTACATCTCTCCATCACCTTTGCACATTGGAATATTTGCACATTGAAGAAAGAATATATCACTGTTATGTTCACAGCTTGATTGCAATTTTGCACATCTTTGGACTTGATTGGACTCTGCACTATTTATTGCAGTTTGCACAAGTTTTTATCGCAGCTTGTTTTGCACATTTATTGCAGTTGCACTTTTTAATTCTGCACACTTAGGGCCAGATTCAGATACAATTACGTTGCTCCACGGCAGCGTAACGTATCTGATTTACGTTACACCGCCGCAGGTTTACAGTGTAAGTGCCTGATTCTCAAAACTCTTACCTGTAAACTTGCGGCGGTGTAACGTAAATGCGCTCGACGCAAGCCCGCCCAATTCAAATGGGGCGGGCACCATTTAAATTAGGCGCGCTCCCGCGCCGAACGTACTGCGCATGCTCCGTTGGGTAAATTACCCGACGTGCATTGCGCTAAATGACGTCGCACGGACGTCATTTGTTTAGACGTTAACGTAAATGGCGTCCAGCGCCATTCACGGATGACTTACGCAAACGACGTGGTTTTTTAAATTTCGATGCGGGAACGACGGCCATACTTAACATGGCTTAGAACAACTAGGGCTCAGCCCTAATTTTATGCGGCGTAACTCGACGGAAACAACGTAAAGTTAGATCGACGGGCAGCGCGGACGTTCGGGATTGCCGTAACTAGTCATTTGCATATTCTATGCCGACCGCAATGGCCTCGCCACCTAGCGGCCGGCCTAGAATTGCATCCTTAAGATCCGACAGTGTAATTCAATTACACCTGTCGGATCTTAGGGCTAGCTATGCGTAACTGATTCTATGAATCAGTCGCATAGTTAGGACGGCCGTAATACAGAGATACGACGGCGTATCAGGAGATACGCCGTCGTATCTCTTCTGTGAATCTGGCCCTTATTTTGCAAGTTTGCACAGTTCATTCATATACACCAGTGTACACTCAGACCATTATGATAATTTTTGAATGCATGTTGCACTTTGATATCACTATTGGATTGTTTTATATATTTTAGTTGCTCAATACCTCTGGAGTTCATGCCTGTGAGATTAGCTTTTATGCACTTTGGCACGTTTACCTGTAGTAGTATATTATCTACTAGGAACAGCGCAGCACCCCCCCCCCCCCTCTTTTAATAAATTAAACAAGTTTTAACTAAAACTAAACAGAATTTAACAAAAACAAAACAAAACTAAATTAATTCTGAAACCAAACTAAACAAATTCCTTAACGAAACAAAATTCGTAACATAACAAATCTATGCGAAACAAAACAAATTTTTCTGTTCTGCAAATGTCTAGTCAAATATGAGAGAATGTGGAAATTTAGATGGGATCATACATAGGTCTTTGAAGAAAACATTTTAGGCAATCACAATAACACTGTCAATCAAGCCCTTTGTGAAGCTATATAAAGTAAGAAAATTAAGAGTTGAAACAACTGTGACATAATAGTATTCCTGATAATAAGAGGGGTCATGTGTATTACGCTCACAGGCCTTTCCAGGAAAACATGTATATCAGAAAAGAACAGAGAGCCTCCTCACGGTGTAGTGCGTTTTAAAATCCAATGAAGGATTTACAAATCATAGGGATAACCAACCATCAAGATAGGCATAGTCCATGCCTATGTGCGATGATGTCACTTGCCATAGCTCCACCCTACACGTTTCATCACTAGGGGACGTAGTCAGGGGTGTGGTTTACGAACAGCATTGCATTGTATAAATACTAACCGGAAGGACCCGTCCTGCTAATCGGCGAGCGTTCCAAATGCCAACATGCACTCCAGATACCGAAAGCGCATCAGCAGCAAAAACTGTATAAAATACCAGGGCCGGGAAAGCTTTGATAGGTGTCACTGCGCTCCAGACAACATCTAGCCAATAAAGTTGTTATAATGGGTTTACAACCACTTTAACTTACAGTATACTGTGGCTAGCAGTGTCCCCATGACTCTTCTTGCTTCTTTAAATGGTTGGTTGCCACTTTCCTGGTTGGTCGGGAATTTTGGAATTCAGCCACTGCCAAAATAAGAAAACACAAGACATGAGACTTACCATTTCTGCTACCAGTAGAGGTCCATTAAAATAAAAACACATACTCAACACTATGCTGCAACTTCGGTGTGATGCTGAAGCTTTCTGATTTCGGCTCTAAGACCAAGAATGGAGCGATTACATGACTGCTGATCCCTCAGTTCTCAGCCTGATCAGAGTGGAGAGCAGTGGCTATCAGTCACTGCTCTCTGCTCTGCTCCTGCAGCGCTGGCTGGAGAAGGGGCAGTTGGCTCTGGTTCTTGGTAGCATGCTAAGAGACGGAGCCAGCTACCAATCAGGCAGCCAGTTGGATCTCGTAATGGGATACTTCCAGCTGATACTGTAGCTTTATCGGCAATATTAACTGACTCTGGGCCACAGGAGAGCAAATATAAGTTCACTTCTGTGACCCACAAGAGAAGTATGGCCAAAAAAGCTTTAGCCATACTTCGCTTAAGTATAATATTGTCCTTGGATGAGTGCAAAACTCTCACCTTGGAAATAAACCATTAAGGGTTATTAAATGAATTTATTATGCATGTGGTCTGAGTTATCACTCTTGAATATATCAAGCCCTATACATCCTATCCAGTTGTTTTTCTTTTGCTTGGCAGTCTTTTCTAAATGTGTTCATTTCTTTTTGGAATTTTTTTTAAAGACATTTAAGAAAACTAAGCTGCAAACAGCTGTTTGTCATTGAAAGTGAATGTGAAACGATCCCCCGCATGCCTCTGGAAATAGAGAACAACTAAGAAGTTCCTTGTACATTTTATTTAATTACCTGATTTATTCAGCACTTGACCCCTGCCCCATATTCCCTTTGTTTCAGTATAGATATTGAGTATTCAATATTTCCCTAGTGAATATTTTGTGAACATTTAGTGAACATTGTGATTTTCTTTAAAGCTGAACTCCTAATCCTAATTTGCATTGGGGCTGCCCCTGCGCTGCAAGGGCTAAATGTTCACTTATGTTAAAATAAGAGGTACAGCGCTAAACCAATAAATTGATAATGTCCAAAACTTTGGTGAAAAGATTAGAAAACAAATGACTTATATGTACAGGAAAATACATATGTGAATAACAGTGCTCAAAGAACAAGCATGTATAAAATAAAGACGTGCTTTCCGTCTTATGTAAATAAGATACTATTGAGAGTGCGATCCATTACATACACCCAGCTTCAGCAGCAAGTCTTTAGGGAGACTGTAAACACCCTAGGCTCGTACTGACCGCTGTGATAGTGGTCACAGCTTCTGGTAAGGAGACTGCATCATTGGCACTTGGGTGTCCCCCTTGGTGGAAGGAGTGCGTTTTCTAGCTTTTTCACAAAGTTTATATATACAAAGAATTTCCTGGATCCATACACATTTAGCTGTGATTGATTGGGACTTTTGCACTATATATTGGTGTAGCGCCCCCTTACTTTCAGTAAAGGCACTACGCTAAAGTTAGTGGGGAATGAGAGAGATAATTTGCTCTCATTCCGAATTATGTTAAATTTGGCTGTCGCCAAATCTGGATTGTTCTGTGGGTCAGACTGCGTTCTAGGGATGCGGTACCATCCCTGGGCAGCAGGTGGCACCAGAGAGGTCCAGGCGGAGCCACTTTTCCTCAGCAGCCAATTAGAGGAGCTTTCCCTCGCGGGGCATGCTGGGGAGGAGTATTTCTGCGGTGGAAGCCGTTGTTCTTGGTACTTTGCGGGTTCCTGGTTCCAGGTGCGGCATCCACCTTTAGGGTGTGCGCACATCGCGTGCCCCACTACTATGGCCTATCTGGCCTGGGGTCGCGCACAATGCGGAGTTCCTGACTCTGGGCCCTCCTGGCCTGGAGCAACTGATGCCACAAAGGGGCCCCAGTGACTGACTGGGTCCCCCTTCAACTGAGGAGATCCCAGGCTGTATGGCGTTCGGTGGGGGGTGGGCTTGAGGAGAACCCGGAGGCAGGTTGTCCAAAAGGGCTTGAACGAACCATCGGGGATCTGGTGACCGGAACATTGACAGGTACACTTCCACTGTCAACCGGTGACCCTAGCGCAAACTTACTTGGAGGATACGCTCAACCATTTAGCTCATCCAAGTTCTAGGCCTGTGGCCTGTTTAGCATCCTTAAAGTGACACTTCGGCTGCCAGGCCTGTGGCAGGGGTCTGTCCGGGGGCACTTCACCCACTCTGGCTGGAGTGGTGACGAACTGTACTACTATTACTGAAAGCAGGATTGCTTTCTTCTTCATCCAAGCCTGATACCGCAAAGTTCTGTACTTCATCAACCTTTCTTGTCCTACCTCATGTTGATATTGGTCGTGTTGGGCCGAGAAATAAAGCATTCAGAAAACCTATTTCGCTGATTGGACATTCGTTTACTGCTCTACTCACTACTATCACCCTAGACAACGATTAGAGGTAACTTAATACGCCGATCCCAAATCAACCAGCGGCTCCTGAGGGGGTAGCGCTACATTGGATTGTCACATTCACCCATTTAAATAGCTTATATTTATTTTATTGTTATTTTATACATGCTTGTTCTTTGAGCACTGTTATTCACATATGTATTTTCCTGTACATATAGAGTCATTTGTTTTCTAATCTTTTCACCAAAGTTTTGAACATTATCAATTTATTGGTTTAGCGCTGTACCTCTTATTTTAACACATTTCCAATTTGTATCCACAATTCTTTGGTACTGGCAGCAATTTTCTTAATCACTATTTATAGTTCAGCGCAGTGTTTTTTCCCCAAAAAATGTTTTTGGTTTGTTTCTCTAAGGCCTTGTACAGACAAGCAAACATGTCCGATGAAAACGGTCCGCGGACCGTTTTCATCGGACATGTCCGCTTGGAGATTTCGGTCTGATGGTTGTCCATCAAACCGAAATCCCAGCGGACAGACAGCGCGGTGACGTGGCGGTGACGTTGACGCCGCCACGTCCGCAAACCCGGAAGTTCAATGCTTCCACGCATGCGTCGAATCACTTCGACGCCATGGGCGGCTTCTCAGGCCATGCTAAGAAACTTTTGTCCGCTGAAAACCTGTCCGCTAGGCCGGGAAACTATCCGGTCGGCCCTACACATGATCGAACATGTCCGCGGAAACTGGTCCGACGGACCAGTTTCAGCGGACATGTTCGGTCGTGTGTACGAGGCCTAAATGTTCATTTATGTTTAGGGAACCAGGAAAAGCTGTGTTACTTGTCTGATTCTCTCCCATTCTCTAGAGCCTCTTCTCCCTTGTACCCTGGTGGTCGGATGCCCACTGTAACCATCAAGACTAATGCAGGGCCCAAAGACCCATTTTGGACATGAGGACCCTAAGGAACAGTCCACTGCCAGAGCATAGGGGAGCTCTGTCTGTTGTGGGGGCAGAGGATTGGGTAAGTAAAACTGCTTTTCCCATCCCCTAGATAAAAAATTATCAGTTAACTGTTGAAGAGCAGGCGCAACCCCACTGCAAAGGAGGGTTTTTATTTTTCTGCAGTTAGGTATTAAAACAATATCAGCTTTTTTTTTTTGCTAAGGTTGAAGTCCATCCAATTCAACCTGTGTGGGTGTGTGTGTGTATCTTTGTCCTTAGCATATACCATATCCTTGTATATTGTGTTCGCTAAGATGCTCATCTAAAAGTTTTTTGAAATTGACAACACTCCCCGCTGACACCATCAATTGTTGAAGGGAGTTACACATCCTTTTCGCTAAAGAACCACTTATGCAGTTTAGGGGTTGAAAGGTAAAAAAAAAATCCCTAAATAGCTTCCTTTACCTTAGTGCAGTCCTCCTTCACTTACCTCATCCTTCGATTTTGCTTTTAAATGTCCTTATTTCTTCTGAGAAATGCTCACTTCCTGTTCTTCTGTCTGTAACTACACGCAGTAATGCGAGGCTTTCTCCCTGGTGTGGAGAAAGCCTCTGGAGGGGGCAAGCAGGCAAGTCAGGACACTCTCTACTTTGCAGATAGAGAAAGGAGCTGTGTGTTAGTGGGCGTCCTGAAACTCCTGCTCGCCCCCTCAGGAGGCTTTCTCCACACCAGGGAGAAAGCCTTGCATTACTGCGTGTAGTTACAGACAGAAGAACAGGAAGTGAGCATTTCTCAGAAGAAATAAGGACATTTAAAAGCAAAATGGAAGGATGAGGTAAGTGAATGAGGACTGCACTAAGGTAAAGGAAGCTATTTAGAAATATTTTTTTTTCCTTTACAACCCCTTTAAGGTTAAACCTCTTTATTTCAACTTCATTGAGTATTTATCTGTCTTGTTAAGTGACCTGAGACTGAATAATTTTCTCCCCATGCTAGAATCACCATTTAGATATTTGTATATTGTGATCATATCCCCTTGTAAGCAACTCTTCTCCAGGAACATTAGATTTATTTTGTAGTCATTCCTTATAACTGAGGTCATGACAGCAGTCATGCTAGCTTTGTTGACCTTCTCTGGACTCCCTCCAGTTCCAGAAAATCCTTCCTGAGGATTGGTGACCAGAACTGGATGGCATACAGAAGATGTGACAAAGTCAGACTTTTGTAAAGTGGTAGAATTAAAGTTTCATCTCTTGCGTAGATACCCTTTTTAATGCATGCAAAATAGTCTGCAGGTCTGGCTTGTTGCAACTTGGTATTGCATGCTGTTGCTGAGCCTATGATCTACCAAGACCCCCAGATGCTTTTCTACCCCAGAACACCTGTAATCTAGTGGTCCACTTCTGAGGGGAGGAGGTGTTGGTGGAGGATTGTCTTTTCACCTGCAGATTTACCTGTGTTACACTCTGAGTGCCCCTTAAGATTTTTAAAAATGTTTTGTTAATTGTTACCCACAATTTATACTATCTGCTTTTATTCTGCTGTAACCTGAGCGCAGTGAAGTTTTTATTATTATAATTATATTAAAATTTCCACAGGCCATCCTTTATTCGGATGCCAGCTCACTTCATAAAAGTTTAATGAATTAGTTTGGCATGAATGGTCCTTCATAAATCCATGATGGTTACTACTAATTTTCATCCACAAATTCTTGAATACAGCCCCTTATCATTATCTCCAATAGTTTACATACTATTGATATTAGGTTGACCTGTCTATAGTTTCCAAGTCATTTTGTGAATATTGGTACCATGTTAGCTTTTCGATGTCCTTAAAGATCAGAAATAATGGTCTAGCAATAACCTGGCTAGGTTCTTTGAGGACTCTCAGGTGCAAGCCATTACGTTTTTAACGTCTTTTTTGAACACTGGCTTCTGTCAATCGCAAGGGTACATTCCATGTTATAATACTAATCATACAGTCTTGTTTATCATACCTCTTCCTTTCCTTCCAAGTCCCGTCCAACTACTAGACTAAATTAGGATATGGACAGTAGATAGTGCTAAATTTTGGCTGATATTCTACGCATCTGTGTTGGCAGACTAGTGCTAAAAACCTCTGATAATGTAAGATCATTATGAATGGGTAGATTTATGCTCTCCATTACGTATATTTAATTATTATCCAATTAGGATAATAAAAATTATGTATACCCATTTGTTCCCATCTAGATTAACTCTAATGCCACGTACACATGCTCGAAATTTCCGATAACAAATGTTGGATGGGAGCTTGTTGTTGGAAATTCCGACCGTGTGTAGGCTTGGAGATTCTCTGTCGGAATTACCGACAACAAAAATTTGAGAGCTGATTCTCACATTTTCCGACAACAAAATCCGTTCTCGTAAATTCCGATCGTGTGTGGACAATTCCGACGCACAAAATTCTACGCATGCTCTGAATCAAGTTTGAGACGGAAGCGCTCGGTCTGGTAAAAATAGTGTTCGTAATGGAGATAGCACATTCGTCACGCTGTAACGGACTGAAAAGCACGAGGATGAAAAGCGTGAATCGTCTCTCACCAAACTTCTACTAACAAGACAGGTATTGAACTTCCCTTTAATAGTGCCGTCGTACGTGTTGTACGTGACCGCATTCTTGGCATTCGGAATTTCCGACAACATTTGTGCGACCACGTGTATGCAAGACAAGTTTGAGCCAACATCTGTCGGAAAAAAATCCACGGTTTGTTGTCGGAATGTCCGTACGTCTGTACGCAGCATTAGACTTTTCTGGCGACCAGGATTTTCTCCGCTCACTAAGGCATCCACATAGAAAAAAATCCCCCTTGGGTGTGTGGCAACTTAACCTACACGTGCATGTGATGGATGGATATTCTCCTCCGATCTTCTACTACTGAATGAATTATCGCATTTGGGTTGATGAAACGCAGTCAGTATTACCACATGTGAATCTGTTGTAAGTCATGTTTTACATAACCGTGTCTTATCATTTATGTACATGTTTGTGATGATATTCATTTTATTGTCATAGATCCAACTTTCAGCTTTGAAAATAATATGCCTGGTGTAATCCCTGAAGAAGATATAAACCATGAGTGTTTTTCGAAACGCGTTGGTTGGTCTGTCATCTTGACAGTTTCTGAGCTTTGGTTCTTTTTTTTTTTTTTCAATCAAAAAGCTTTTATTGGAGCAAAACAACAACCCAGAGGGCACACAGACAGCGTACAGGTACAGCACATGACCATTGATCGTGAATAAAATGTAGGTACAAGTGTGTTAACAGTGGGCAACATAAAACAGGTGACATAGAGTACAACCACTTTTGAACCTAGTTACCCCAGAGTGTGAGCAGAGTGCAGCAGGGTTAGTTGTCAGTCCACCCGCATCCCTCCCGTCCCCCACCCGCGAGACCGTGAACCCCAAGAGCTCATCCGTCCTCCCTAAATACAGGTTGCAGATGATTCCAGCCATTTTCCCCAAACTTTTTCATATTTGGCCGGACAGCCCCTGTGCGAATAGATCAGTTTTTTATACGGTAGTGCGCTGTTGACCTCTGCCAGCCAGTGGGGCAGCTCTGGGGGCTCCGATCGCATCCACACCCGCGCTATTACCTTTCGGGCCATAAAAGGTGTCTCGTGCAAAAATACTTTAAGGAATTTATTGATGCCAACATCTGGGAAAATACCCAGCAGACACGGTTTGGGCTGTAGAGTAATAGGGGACCCCATTTTGTCATGGAGGAATTTCACCACCTGCTCCCAGAAGGTCTGAATCTTAGCGCACTGCCAGATTAAGTGGAAGAAGGTGCCCGTGTTTCGAGCACACATTGGGCACGTGGCAGGGGAGTCCCTCCTGTACCTGGAGATCCTGAGGGGCGTAAGATATGCTCTATTTATAATGAAGGTTTGTGTAAGGCGGTCTGACAATTTAGGGGATACAAGTTTACAAGCATCGAGAGCGTCCTGAGCTTTGGTTCTTAGTTGGTTTTTAATTTTATGTTTTTCAGTCATATGTTTTGGTTTTATCCAGTTTTGTATTATGCTTTTCATCATGATGTGTTTATTTATGTAATAAAATTCTATATTTTTTTTCATACACTTTGATCCATTTAAAGTCCCACTTCCTTGAGGAAAACTTGTTGGTAATATATGCATACAGAGTCAAATCCTTCCTTTTCCATTGCTCCAGAATAGAATCTTCCATTTCATCTGGGCTAATAAACGACCTATGATCTCCAAAGCGACCCATGATTTTCAAAGCGACCCTTTTGATGCAGAGGCTACAGGGGGGTTTGGAGGTTTCCAGCATCGCTGATGAGATTACCCATGTATCCTTGTTTCATGCTTCAGTAGATGTTCCTCTGTATGTACTCTTAGAAATTCCCAACTGCGCCCCCATCACCATGCCAATCCACTTTTGGCTCCTCAAAATCTTTGCCCATCTTCATAGCTTACAAGTATGGGATTCTGTGTGGTACTCTGCTTTCCTCATGTCGCCCCTTACTGCCACTGCTCCCAATCACTAATAACCTTCTTTTCCCCCCCGGCTTGGATCAACCACAGGAATTTTCCTGTTGGGTCACTAACAGGTTTACACATGTTCGACATTTCCTAACCACCAGGTCATTCCCCACATGGGCCTCACTTCAGGAGACCCATGAAATTTCCATTACCTCCAACTTCAGCACTGACTGGCCTTGCTGTGCAGAACCTCTACATACCCCTTTCAGAAAACTGCATTTAAACGTACCTGCCAGCACCCCCCTGGGATCCCTGGCCCTATCTCAGCTCCCTGTGCTTCTCTGAGTAACCGCTCATCTTGAACCCCTCTCACCTGTGTTGCTCGGTGGGAATGAGACTAGGCAACTAGATAGATTTAGCGGACTGAAGCGGGGGCCTGGTCTTCAGTGACCAAATGCTAATAACACTGCCACCTTGGTATAAGGTGCTTTTATGTTGGTATTGGGTCATATTGCCCATTCTAATCCATCCTACAGTGACTGCTGTTTCCAGGGTTGTGGCATTGGGGTGATGTCTTGCACACATGGTGGACGTGCTCTAGACTAAATGATTTTTGGTCCAGTGTATTTGGCCTTCCATTCATTTTGTTCCATCTACCCATACAAAAAGAAGCCAAGTTTGCTTTAATATATTGCCCAATTCTGGGTCTGTTTGCTCATCAACGGACGCTCGCTACCTACCTTTTTCTGTCAGATATAAGAACGATTGCCCAAGCCTGGAAAAAAACATCATTCACCTTTCAGGGGGTCAGAGATCGCATGACTGCCTTGATTCTTAACATAGAGATGTCCAGCATCCGCAACTACTACCATGCTAAGTTCCTTGAAATCTGGGAACCGTGGCTGACGTATGCCTTTCCTACTCTCCCAGCAGCCAGGGTTACCTATGATGGGTAGTCTCGATGCTCCCTAGCCCTTACCTTACCCTTTATCTTGGCCTCTGGCCTTCTGGTCCTTTTCCCCCCTTTTTTCTTTTTTCTGATTCCCCACTTTTCAGGTGCATGATCCCTTCCCCTACAGCGTCACTTTATTGCCTAATTCCCCTCATGTTTCTGCTCTGTTCTCTTCCTCTTTTGGATCTGTATAGGCTGCATATTGCACCACTGTTTGGGTATTTGCGGGCCCAGGGGATACCCCGCTGTTGTGGAGAACCTCTCTAGGACCCCGTGGCCTTTATTGATTATGCCTATTTACTGCTTTTATGTCAGTTCTTGGTTTTCTCACACTGTCTCATTCTTGCCTTACTTTGCTATCATGCAGGCTAACCCTTGTTACAAATTTCAAAGCGAAGCCCCTGCATGGGCAGAAATGTTGCATGTTAACTCCTTGTTAACACTGAATAAACATTATTCAAAAATGCATCCTTAACCCCTTCCTGCCAGCTGTACACATATATGCGGCCTCACATAAGTGGGTTTTTATCCATAGGACTACATGTATGTGTACTTGTGTTTGTGCTGGGAGCGGGCTGCACAGCAAGCCCCCAGCAAAGACATTGGGCTCTCACTGAAAGCTCTGGGTCCCCATACTGAGGATCGTGAATCAAGGGGCCCAGTTCACATTCTCATCTGATCACTGCAATAGCCTCTAAATGTGATCAGTCACTGTATACCTGTGCTGTTTTCTGCTTAACCACTTCCCGCCCGGCCTATGGCCGATTTACGTCCGGGAAGTGGTTATGAAATCCTGACAGGACGTTCTAGAACGTCCTGCAGGATTTCATGCCGCGCGCGCCCGTGGGGGCGCGCATCGCGGCGATCGGTGATGCGGGGTGTCAGTCTGACACCCTGCATCTCCGATCTCGGTAAAGAGCCTCCGGCGGAGACTCTTTACCACGTGATCAGCCGTGTCCAACCACGGCTGATCACGATGTAAACAGGAAGAGCCGTCGATGGCTCTTCCTCACTCGCGTCTGACAGACGCGAGTAGAGGATAGCCGATCGGCGGCTCTCCTGACAGGGGGGGTTAGCGCTGATTGTTTATCAGCGCAGCCCCCCCTCAGGTCGCCACACTGGACCACCAGGGATGCCCACCCTGGAGCACCAGGGTGGGCAAAAAAAAAAAATGACAGAAAAAAAAAAAAAAAATGACAGAAAAAAAAAAAAAAAAAAAGCATAAAGAAAAAAAAAAAGATGCCAGTCAGTGCCCACAAATGGGCACTGACTGGCAACCTGGCAAAAATCAGTGCTGTCACCCCAGTGTCCATCAGCGCCACCCCAGAGTCCATCAGCGCCACCCCAGTGTCCATCAGTGCCACCCCAGTGTCCATCAGTGCCACCCCACAGTGCCCATCCATGCCCAGTGCCCACCTATTAGTGCCCATCTGTGCCACCCATAAGTATCCATCAGTGCCGCCCATGAGTGCCCATCTGTGCCGCCTATGAGTGCCCAGTGCCGCCCATGAGTGCCCATCAGTGCCGCCTATGTGTGCCCATCAGTGCCGCCTATGTGTGCCCATCAGTGCCGCCTATGTGTGCCCATCAGTGCCGCCTATGTGTGCCCATCAGTGCCGCCTATGTGTGCCCATCAGTGTCGCATACCAGCGCCGCCAATCAGTGCCTTTTTTTAGTTGTTGCGCAAAAAAAAAAATCGCAGAGGTGATCGAATACCACCAAAAGAAAGCTCTATTTGTGGGGAAAAAAGGACGCCAATTTTGTTTGGGTACAGTGTAGCATGACCGCGCAATTGCCATTCAAAGTGCGACAGTGCTGAAAGCTAAAAAATTGGCTTGGGCGGGAAGCTGCGTAAGTACCTGGTATGGAAGTGGTTAATGGAGAAAAATATACATTGTATCCAGTGGCGGCTGGTGCTCCAGCCGGGGCAGCACACAAAACCACGCACCCCCCCCCCCTCCGCCAACACCCCACTGTAAGTGGTACTCACATTGTCAGGCTCTGGCTTGTGTGTTGGCGACAATACAGAGCACAGAGAAATGAGGACAGCCATCTCCCGGATCTCCCCGTACATCCTCTCTGGTTTGTGTGTATTGGCAGCGATGCAGAGCACTGAGAGATCACCACGATGAGGACAGCCATCTCCCAGATCTCCCTGTACCTCCACCCCCAATAACGGCTAATACAGTCCCTTTTCCTCTTGGCCAATTGGGTCTAAATCACTCCCTGATTGGCCAGAAGAAGAAACAGGAAGCCAAGTGGGTGTGCTTGGGATGCAGTGCTCTGCGGCCCGAGCCCATCTTTTTTAGAAGCCAACTAGAGCTCCAGGCTATAATCATGTGCGTCAAGCGCGATTAGAGGGGCGCCCTTAATGGAGAGGTCTCCACTGAATGTATTTTTTATCCTTGCTAGAGGGGAAAATTGTAATCAATGAAGTGTGTGTAAAAAAACATATAGTTAAAAAAACTATAAAAAAAGGAGTCAAATGCTTTTTTTTTAGAAAGAGAAGAGAAGTGTTAACGTTTTATTTTTATCAATTAACAAAATGGAAAGTAAATGAACAGAAGAGAAATCCAGATCAAATAAATATTTAGTGTGAACACCCTTTGCCTTCAAAACTGCATAAATTCTTTAATTCTTCTTGGTACACTGGCACACAGTTTTTAAAGAAACTCAGCAGGTAGATTGTTTCAAACATCTTGAAGCACTAATCTTCTGTGAATATAGGCTGCCTCGAATCCTCCTGTCTCTTCATGTAATCCCAAACAGACTCAATGATGTTGAGATCAGGGCTCTGTGGGAGCCAAACCATCACTTCCAGAACTCCTTGTTCTCCTTGTTCTCCTTTACACTGAAGATAGTTCCTAATGACATTGGCTGCATGTTTGTCATTGTCCTGCTGCAGAATAAATTTGAGACATACTTACATGATGGTATGAAATGATGGATAAGTATCTGCCTGTATAGCTCAGCTCATTGCTTCAATGTTGCCTGCAGACACTCATTACTGTACCGTTCTCAAGCACTTTCATAAACTAACTGTATTTGCTATAGCCAAATATTTCACACTTTGACTTATCAGTCCAGAGCACCTGCTGCGATTTTTCTGCACCCCAGTTTCTATGTTTTCGTGGGTCGCTTTGCCTTGTTTCCATGTCCTGTGCACAAAATGAAAGCCCAATATGTCCTGAAAAAAAAAAGCATAATTCACCTGGATACAATAAGTGGTTTCGATGATATGCACAGTATCACGAAAAACACATATCAACGTTTCAAAACTGTTTAGGCATTAGGATTTGTTTTAGCCTCCATCATGAAGGGGTTAAAGAAGACATCATCCAATTATAATGATAATGATAATATTAATTTTAAAAGTCTTTATTTTTGTATGTAAAAGTAGGGTTAGAGTTTTTCTGTTTTGCCCAAGGACAATTTAAAGCCAATTGAACCCTAATGCCGCGTACACACCATCGCTTTCTGCAATGAAAAAAAACGACGTTTTGAAAAACGTCAATTTAATTGACTGTGTGTGGGCAAAAACGTTGTTTTATGTCTTCTAAAAAACGACAAAAAAAAATTGAAGCATGCTTCAATTTTATGTGTCGTTTTTGGCCGACGTCATTTTCTGTGTTCTAAACATTGACCGTGTGTACGTAAAAACGTCGTTTTAAGCCCGCGCATGCTCAGAAGCAAGTTAGGAGACGGCAGCGCTCATTCATGTAAAACGACTGTTCAGAATGGAATCAGCACATTCGTTAAGGTCTTTTTCAGCTTATAGACAAGAAAAGAAAGCGCTTCTTTAACCCCTGCTTTTAACTGCTACCCAGAAATGGACGTTTGTTGCGGCTGATCTTGTTACATAGTTATGACAAGCTTTTAATTAGTTTCTTTCTTGTTTGATAATGTTTATGTTTGTGTTCTGTTATTTAGTTGTATCTTCCATCTTAAAAATTTTAAATATATATATTGGTCCACCTTTTTTATTTTTTGATTTTTATTTTGTCACCAATTTTATTTGTAATCTCTATTTTGTGTTGATTTGGGAGTGTGTGAAGTGGCTGCAACAACCTAATTTTTTCTTTAACTCACCCACAAGCATGTTTTTTTACCTTGTTAATGTTTGCAATATTTATTTTGTAATGGGTCTGCCCACTCAATAATGATCTCTCAAATCTACAATAAAGAAACATGGTCAAATTTGGCTGAAAAATTAACATTTCTTTTATTCTGCAGAAAAATTCAAATAAAAAATGGTGGCAACCCAAAAACACAACATAATAAAAACAAAGATGCCAAGGAAGGCAGCACTTTAGAGCATGCTTGAATATTTCTGAAAACAAGGGTCCCCGAAGCCACAAATACAGCCTGTGAGTCCACATTAAAATTCCATCAGGGGCACCGTATTATTTCTTGGGCTTTTTCTTCCCAGCAGCCTTCCCTGCAGTCTTCCCTGCAGCCTTCCCTGTAGCCCGAGTCCTTGGGGGCTGGGTTCCTGGAGGAGATGAGGTGCCAGGAGCCAGAGCAGCCTCATGAAGAGGAGGAGCAGGAGCAGGAGCAGGAGGAGCAGCAAGGACAGGAGGAGCAATCCGCACAATGTCGGTGTCGTCATCGAGCTGCCCCAGGGATGCCATGCTTATGGCTTTGAAGATGAGTTGTTCGCAGCGCACACGCTGGCTCTGCTCCAGATTGTAGAGCCTGGCTGCAATGAGCGCTGCGAACCCCTCAACTTCACTGGGTGGCTCTCGGATGGCTGCAGTAGCTTGGCGTAGCAGGCCCTGGGTCTCCTCCTCCATTTGTCGCATACTCCTGAGCCGTTTATTGGGATTGCGGAATGGAGGGATCCGGGAGATGGTATCCCGCCGGCGTGCCTCCTGGGTCCCACTGGGGCCTGCCACCTCCTGGCTCCCAGTGGGCTCTGCCACCTCCTGCCTTGCAGTTGGCCCTGGCTCCTCCTGGCTCCCTGTGGGCCCTGTCTCTTCCTGGCTCCCTGTGGGCCCTGTCTCTTCCTGGCTTTGGTCTGCCTGTGTATCAAAAAAAGGAACATATTTTATTTGTGTTTGTCATTAATCACACACATTTTTAAAATCATGAGTGATGCAAATTGAATGTCAATATATATTACACACAGGGTCGCCATCCCTAATTATGTGGCCCCTTACACACCTTCAGACATGGTCCCCCTGGAATTATGTGGGTTGTTGCAGGCCTAATTTAGCAAATAAGTGGCCTTTTCCCCCAAAAATTAATTATTAAATTTCGTGTCAACTAGATAGTACTCAAAAAGGGTGTTTTCCATCTGGGACCCCTTGCAGGTGTATTGCGTTACTCCCCCCTACTGGCCTATCTGAAAATGCCACCCACTCCTTCATAAACATTATTAATTGGGCAATTTTGTCCCCATCCTGTTTTGCCACTACTGACTATTGATCTTATCCCTAAACTTAGGAGATTCACTTAGAATTTAGAACAATAGTAACATACATTTAACATTATTACTATACTTGTCATATACTAACTAAATTCATACAAAAAACACATACCATGCTCCATGGCTCACAATTGGGGTCCTCCAGGAACTCTTGCTCTTCCTCCGAGCTTGCCTGCTCTTGTCTGCAGGGAACACTGGAGGATTGGCTGCTGGGAAGCTGGGAGCTACCTCTTGGGGGAAGGGTAGACATGGATGCCCTGGTCTCAATGTGGTCGTCCAGGAACTGCAGCTGACTGTAGTACCACAGGGTTGGTTTGTATATGGAGTCAGCTGCAGCCCCAGACCTCATTGAGGCCAGGACATGGACCCGTTGGGCCCTGTAGGTGCCCCTGATGGAATTAATTTTGCTTTTCACTGTGGCTTTTGTGGCGTTGGGGACCCTTGTTTTCAGAAAAGCAAGCATGCTCTCTTTAGCTTTTTCCCTGGCATCTTTGTTTTTATTTATTGTATTTTTGGTTTGCCACAGAACAGGATGTTCCTTCCATTTTTGAATGAATTCGGTCAGGAACTCCGCATCCTTGAAGGGATCCATTCTTTCTGCACATGAAACAGAAGCCAAAACATAATGTCATTAAAGCCACTAGCTTACTTCCCCTAACTAGCCCACAAACTCATTCCCTCTTCACTATAATAAAGTCGCAAAAAAAAACTTACGTATCGTCGTTATGAAAGATCGTGATTTACGCCTTCTTCCACAGACTATGCACGCCGTTTACAAACGCGTCCCATCCCTTTTACACTACGCACGCGTGACGCTCCGCACGACACCCCGCCCCTGACGTTCGGTATCGTCCTTTCCACGCCCCTTCTCTGTCGTTTGGTGAGGGAGAAAAGATGGACAACATGGAGGTGTATTCCAGCTCAAGCCAGGAGGCAGGCCAGGCCCAACCACGCCGCAGATTCACATGCAGAGCCTCCAACATGACATTTAATGAAATGGTGGAGATGGTCACCATATTGAGGAGGGAGGACTATGATGCCAAGCATGGCCCCTACATGCATCCAAATAAAGTCAAAGCAAAAATTATGGAGAAGGTCATCCGTAGGCTCCAGCGGAAGTTTGGAAAAAGCAGGAGCAGAGAGCACCTGCGCAAAAGGTGGTCCGATTTAAAAAAGAGGGAACCCCACCAACTTGCCAAAATAAATAGGGTGATTCGAAGAAGAAGTAAGTTTTTTCCATGTGTATTAATTATTTTGGTGTGTTCTTTGTGCCATGTTTTTTATTTTTGCAGGTTGACCATAATTAATATTATGAATGTGGACGCATGATGCAGTCGTCGTAGTCGTCGTTCATTCGCTGACTTTCAATAATCCAATACCATATTACTGAGAAATGGCATCATGCCTAGTTTGCATGTGCAAAGGGGAGTTGAAGCACTGTATCATAATTAAAAACGTAAATGTAGGAATTGTGGGCGAATGAACGACGACTCCTATGACCAATTATTCGACACAAATATGAAAGTTGTGACATTTTTGGGGCTTAAAAGGTGTCTTCAATTCTGGTATTGATGTAAATGTGTTTCAGCTTATTTTTGAAGAAACGTAAATACCTTGAGATTCCCAAAAAGGAGCGTTTGCTACTCCTTTTTTTATTGAACATGTGTACTCAGTAGCACAATTGTTTGTCACAATCACAACCTATGTTGGGTCACACACAGGGGTGAGCAGATCCAGGGGATACTTGGTTAGCTTACATATAGGAAAAAAAAACAATTGTCACCAGATTTGACATTACTTTGTGAATGGATTAAATACTGGTCTATTTTCTTGCAACGTTTTTTAAAATTAACAATATTGCCCTCTTTTTTTTAATTTTAGAATATTTTTGGGTCATTTCAGGCCGCTCGTAATGTTTTAACCTCCTGTTTTCCCTTTCTTCAATCTTGTAGGGCACAATGAAGCAGCAAGGCAGGAGGCACAAGCCAACCAAGCCACACCCCCGAGGGATGTAGATGAAGGGGAACCTGCCACAACATCCGGTAAAGTAACATATACCACATTTTCAGGGAATATAGATATAGGCATACAATCTTTTAACACATGTTTTGGTTCCACATTTCAGGAGGAAATCGGGCTGGTCAGGGACTGGACACGTATAGTGCCCAGCTCCTCATCGGCGAGGTTCTCACCTGCAGGGCCCAAGTCGAGGACATACGTCTGGCCTGCCGGGAAATTCGCCACAAAGCGAAGACGCTGGAACGGCAGCTTAAAAATTTAATTAATGTTTTGGGGAGGGTTTAATTGTTTGTGTTCATTTTATTTACAAAGAATTTTAAAAACCAAAAAAAAAAAAAAAATTATATTTTGTACAAATAAAAAAAAAGACAAAAAAATTCAAAAAATGATTCTATTTAGTACTAATTAAAAAAAAGACAAAAAAAAATAATTATATTTTGTACAAATAAAAAAAAAGACAAAAAAATTCAAAAAATGATTCTATTTAGTACTAATTAAAAAAAAGACAAAAAAAAAAAAAATTATATTTTGTACAAATAAAAAAAAAGACAAAAAAATGAAAAAAATGATTCTATTTTGTACTAATAAAAAAAAAGACAAAAAAATGAAAAAAATGATTCTATTTTGTACTAATAAAAAAAAAGACAAAAAAATGAAAAAAATGATTCTATTTTGTACTAATAAAAAAATCAAAAACAAAAATAAAAAATATTTTGTACTCCAAAAAATGTGTGTGTAGTTATTGGTATCAATGCTGACTCATTAAATTACTCAGGCATATTTGTTGAGTTATTAAGATTTAACACTCATGGGAATTTATGACATCCCAAACACATGGCTGGATGAGAACCTAGGAAAAAGAAACATTACCCCCAAAAAATAAAAAATTAAGAAAATCAAAAAAATAAACACTGTTTAATCAAGCAAAAAGTAAATTTTATTATTTATTGAAGATCGGGCATTGCAATGGCCCCCCTCCCCATAAAATAGTCCACATAGGATTGACACACTGCACGTGTGGTTTGGGGGGCCAAGCCTCTATGGCTAGCCTGACGTCCCGGCTCCGGAGCCACAACATCTGCCTCATCAGGCAATACCGTGAGGTAATTGTGGGAATGTCTCTTTAAAAAATTGTGGAGAATGCAACAACATAGGATGATGTGATTCCATTTGTATTCCGCAAGGTTTATTGCTGTTAAAAACAATCGGAATCGGCTGGCCATGATTCCAAAGGCATTCTCTACCACACGTCTTGCTCTGGCCAGCCGATAATTAAAAACCCTCCTCTCATGGGTGAGGGTGCGTACGGGAAATGGCCTCATGAGGTGGGGACCCAAACCAAAAGCCTCATCTGCAACAAACACGAAGGGCAGACCCTCTTCGTTCTCCTCCGCAGGTGGCAATCCTAGGTCCTCCGACTGAAGTCGTTGGGCGAACTCCGTCTCCGCAAAGACACCGCCGTCCGACATCCGGCCATTTTTCCCAACATCCACGTACATGAACTCATAATTGGCAGAGACCACCGCCATCAAAACAACGCTGTGGAACCCCTTGTAGTTGTAGAAATGGGATCCACTATGGGGTGGGGGCACAATGCGGATGTGCTTGCCATCAATGGCTCCTCCGCAGTTCGGAAAGTTCCAACACTGGGAGAAGTCCGCTGCCACAGTCTGCCATTCCTGTGGCGTGGTGGGGAACTGGATAGAAAGAAAATAAAAAATCCATTCAAACAAACATTGTGAACAGAATATAGCTACAATTTCAAGGGATCCCACCAAAACTTAAACAAAAAAGGTTAGTATTAAAAAATAACATGTGAACACTAAGCATATTAATCACCCCCTCTGATGTTCAAAAAATATATTTAGGGGGAGTGGGGGCCCAAGATGAGTTTGTCACCTGAGAAACAACCCCACAAAAAAGATAAAATAATAATAAAAATAATTATTAGTATGTAGTGAAAAAATCTTGGGGGGGGGGGGGGGGTTTGGACAATGGAGGCCACAAATAAACGGGGATATAGGGACACACAAAATGCAGCACTACAATGGAGGCCACAAATAAACGGGGATATAGGGACACACAAAATGCAGCACTACAATGGAGGCCACAAATAAACGGGGATATAGGGACACACAAAATGCAGCACTACAATGGAGGCCACAAATAAACAGGGATATAGGGACACACAAAATGCAGCACTACAATGGAGGCCACAAATAAAAGGGGATATAGGGACACACAAAATGCAGCACTACAATGGAGGCCACAAATAAACGGGGATATAGGGACACACAAAATGCAGCACTACAATGGAGGCCACAAATAAACGGGGATATAGGGACTATGCTAGGTGGGTTTGGCCACAACATAGAATGATGGACAGGTTGGCAAAATACAATAAACATGTAGGGCTTTACAAATTGTGTAGAACAGCATACATGGAGACAAAGTGAACATTCTGAGCATATTAGAAACAGGTAATTTTTTTTTTTTACGGCCATAGTTTGACCATTGAAAGAACACCACTTACCTTAACATAGTCCTCCTGAAGAACCTGAATGATGGCCGAACAGGTATCCGGGATTATGAGGCTCAGAGCCTGGGGGGAGATGCCCGTCGAGAACTTCAAGTCCTGCAGACTTCTCCCTGTTGCAAGGTAGCGCAACGTTGCAACTAGCCTCTGCTCAGCAGTGATGGCTTCCCACATAACGGTGTCCTGCCTGGTGATATATGGCGACACCGAAGCCAAAAGCTGCTGAAATACGGGGTCAGACATCCTAAGAAAATTCCTGAAATCATCAGGGTTATTTTCTCGGATCTCCCGCAGCAGAGGCATATGAGAGAACTGGTCCCTGCATAGCAACCAGTTCTTGGTCCACAACCTCCTCCTCACCCTGTTCATGGACCGTCGCTGGGATGCAGCACACATCCTAACAACAAGCACAGCACGATCTCGGCGACGAGTTCGTACCCGCAACATGGCTAGAAAACGGTCGTCAAATCAGATCAGACTAAAAATTACGCCCTGAAGTACAGAATGGCCTTTGAAGAACGACCTGCTAAACAGCACCGTGCACACAAAACGTAATGCCTAAACAAATACGTCCTTAGTACAAGCACTGTATCACAGATCCGACGACAAATAGACAAACTGTACGACAGAAAACGAAATTTAAAGCACAGTCACTGAAAATCACGAATCGTATCTCACCAAACTTTTACTAACACGCAGCAACACGATATCAGCAAAAGAGGCCGTCTTCCGCATGGAAACGACCCTTTATAGTGACGTCGTGCGTGATTGACGGAACTGCGCTTTGCTAGAGCGTTGTGAAAAAGTGATGGTGTGTATGCTACGTCGTTGTTCAAATTGAAGTTTGAAAAATGACGTTTTTTTCAAGCACATAAAGCGTCGCATTTTTTCATCGCAGAAAGCGATGGTGTGTACGCGGCATTAAACTATACCTAAAGTTCACCTTTCACTTTAACGCCTATTTATTTTGCAGTATTTAATTTGAAGTGAAAGCTCGAAATTCCACCAATCTCTTATTACCTGATCATCAAATATAACTTTGAGGCAGTGCTTGTACAAATGATTGCCTCCTTGCAACTTACAATCATTGCTATTTTGTTATGATTTCTCTTGTAATTCTTATTCTGCCCTAGCGAATCTTCCAAATTCTGTCATTTGTCTTGCTGAAGTTTTCCCTAAGGCCCCATACTCACGACCAAACATGTCTGCTGAAACTGGCCCGCAGGCCAGTTTCAGCAGACATGTTTGGTCGTGTGTGGGCGCGAGCGGGCCGAATTCCAGCAAACATTTGCCCGCCGGGCCTTTTCCCAGCAGACAAATATTCCTGGACTTGTTTTAAAACAGCCCGCTGGAATTCAGCACGCTCGGACATGTACGGTCGTCAGTACAGACCTACCGTACATGTCCAGGCGCCCGCCGTCCCTCGCATGCGTCGAATGACTTCGACGCATGCGTGGAAGCATTTTAAAGGCGGGCCGCCCACGTCGCCGCGTCATTGTCGCGGCGACACCGCGTCATCGACGCGGCGACACCGCGGACACGCCCCGCGTATTGTTTACGCGCGGACTTCTGTACGATGGTGTGTACAACCATCGTACAGAAGCCCTCTGGCAGACATGTATGGTGAAAACGGTCCGACGGACCGCTTTCACCATACATGTTTGTCCGTGTGTACCCGGCCTAACACGTAGCTTAAACAGTGTTGCCATAACCTTTGTCTATTCTTTTCTTGGAATGAGGTAATGCCTGACCAGTTATAATTCTATAATTGTCTAGGTACAAGTCTTCAACTTTGCAGTAGAGCAAAATTAGGAGCCACCTTGAAGTGTCACATAGCAAAATCAATGTTTCATTGCATGTTTAAGATTAGGTGGTCTTTAGACCCTGTTCCCTACCAAAGTGATCCAAAAGATGGACCTTAACCTGGAACACTTTAGCTGTAGTTAACCTGTTGTGTTGCCAAAACTTTAGGCCCAGATTCTCAAAGGGCTTACGACGGTGCAACGCCATGTACGCCGTCGTAAGTCCTAATCTGGGCCGTCGTATCTATGCGACTGATTCTTAGAATCAGTTACGCATACATATCCATTAGATCCGACAGGCGAAAGGCTCTTACGCCGTCGGATCTTAACTGCATTTTTTTTTTGCCCGCTAGGTGGTGCTTTGCTCGTTTTCCCCGTCGAGTATGCAAATTAGCTAGTTACGCGAATTCCCGAACGTACGCACGGCCGACACAGTAAAGTTACGACGTTTACGTTAGGCTTTTCCTAGCGTAAAGTTGCCCCAGGGTCTATGAGGCGCAATCAATGTTAAGTATGGCCGTCGTTCCCGCGTCGAAATTTATAAATTTACGTCGTTTGCGTAAGTCGTCCGTGAATGGGGCTGGACGCCATTTACGTTCACGTCAAAACCAATGGCGTCCTTGCGACGTGATTTGGAGCAATGCACCCTGGGATATTTTACGAACGGTGCATGTGCAGTACGTTCGGCGCGGGAACGCGCTTAATTTAAATGCTACACGCCCCCTACCCGCCTAATTTGAATTAGGCAGGCTTGCGCCAGGTGATTTACGCTACGCCGCCGCAACTTTACAGGCAAGTTCTTCGTGAATAAAGCACTTGCCTGAAAAAATTGCGGCGGCATAACGTAAATGAGATACGTTACGCCCGCCCTAAGTTACGCCATTCTACGAGAATCTGTGCCAAAGTCTTTTTTGTTGGAATGTTGCAACGCCTGACCAGTTTGTTTACAGACTATAATTTTACTAGTGTCTAGGTACAAGTCTTCAATTTTGCCTATCACTGGAGCAAACTTAAGATCCACCTTGAAGTGTCATGAAACATGTCACAAAGCAAAATCGATGTTTCATTGCATGTTAAAGATTTGAGGGTCTTTAGACCCTACTCCCTACCAAATTGACCCTTTCTGTTGGCAATCCAAAAGATCGTCCTTAACCTGGAACACTTTAGCTAAAGTGAAACCTGTTCTGTTGTTAAGCCCTTTAACAGTTAGGCCCCATACTCACGACCAAACATGTCTGCTGAAACTGGTCCGCAGGCCAGTTTCAGCAGACATGTTTGGTCGTGTGTGGGCGCGAGCGGGCCGAATTCCAGCAAACATTTGCCCGCCGGGCCTTTTCCCAGCGGACAAATATTCCTGGACTTGTTTTAAAACAGTCCGCTGGAATCCTGCCCGCTCGGACATGTACGGTCGTCAGTACAGACCTACCGTACATGTCCAGGTGCCCGCCGTCCCTCGCATGCGTCGAATGACTTCGACGCATGCGTGGAAGCATTTTAAAGGCGGGCCGCCCACGTCGCTGCGTCATTGTCGCGGCGACACCGCGTCATCGACGCGGCGACACCGCGGACACGCCCCGCGTATTGTTTACGCGCGGACTTCTGTACGATGGTGTGTACAACCATCGTACAGAAGCCCTCTGGCAGACATGTATGGTGAAAACGGTCCGACGGACCGCTTTCACCATACATGTTTGTCCGTGTGTACCCGGCCAAAGTGTAGAAAAGGACAAGGCTCTGATTTTGAATGGTATACTAGTGGGATTCACCAGAACTAGAAGAATATATGTAGGAATTTAAAATACTACCAAGTTACAAGGAGTTTACAAATCTTTTCGGATAGGTGGTCTTGAGAAGACAGCTATCTAGGGACAAGAACGAAATCCTGGCAATGGTAAGACCTTTGCTCAAACTTGCCATTTTCCCCCTAAATTCCAATAGGGTTTTTTCTTTTTTCGTTTCAGAGAGGTCTCATGCACCCTATACATTTTGGAATTTTAGCCCTAAAGTATTATATATTAATCTACTCAAAACAGATACAAAGTTTACTATAATTGCATTTTTTCCAACACTACATTTATGTTATTTTAATACGCTCAGATACTGTATTTACCCTCATTGAGCTACTAATACATTGTTAATCCACTGAATCTACAGAACAAATAGGCCACATTGAATGGTTGGTAGGAGGTTAGTGGGAGTGTTACTTCTGAAGTTCAGTTTCACAAGCAGGCTCCAAAATGACTGGAGTGCCAAAAACAGGGTGTGTATAGGAGCAATACATTTTGGCAATGTTTGCATGAAAAGCTAACATATGAGCTGGTAGGCTGTTCTAGGCTCATTTAATTTTGCCTGAGACTGACCACTTAAAACTATTTGGAAATGTATTTTTTCACCACACGCCCACCCACAATATACTACGGACAGGCTGCCTGCACAGGCAAAGCAACGTACCCTGGCTGCACCTTCCTGGGTTACCATAGTTTGTAGGTGCTATAACTTTCACGTAAACCAATCAATATACACTTATTGTGATTTATTTTTTATTTTTTTTCAGACATTTTGCCCAAAATTGTATTTTCTTTATATTTTTTTATTTGATATGTTTTGTAGCAGAAAGTAAAAAATATAAATTTTTCAGTTTTTTTTCATTAATACGCCAAAAAGAAAATGCAATGGTGGTCAAATACCAACAAAAGAAATCTCTATTTTTGTGAAAAAAAAATTATATCAATTTGGTTTGGGTAAAGTGTTGCATGATTGCGCAAATGCCAGTTAAAACAATGCAGTGCTAAATAGAAAAAAATGACCTGGTCGTGAAGAAGGTAAAATCTTCCGTAGCTTAAGTGGTTAAATATCAAAGGCATGACCTCCTAGAGCACGGATGCCCCCCCAGTGGCCCAGGGGCCACATGTGGCAACGGAGCCCTCTGTTGTGGCCTGTGACCTCCTCCTATGGGATGGAATAAAATAGAGTAGAATACTGTTATTAAAGGTAAGTTTATTACTAAAATCACAGGCCCAGATTCTCGTAGATCGGCGTATCTTTGTGCGGGCGTAACGTATCCTATTTACGTTACACCTCCGCAACTTAGACGGGCAAGTGCAGTATTCTCAAAGCACTTGCTCCGTAAGTTGCGGCGGCGTAGCGTA
This sequence comes from Rana temporaria, assembly GCF_905171775.1. Classification (NCBI taxonomy): domain Eukaryota; kingdom Metazoa; phylum Chordata; class Amphibia; order Anura; family Ranidae; genus Rana; species Rana temporaria. Next base: position 137,622,876 of record NC_053496.1, on the reverse strand, counting down.
AATAGGCCGGCGTAAGCCCGTCTAATTCAAATTTGGAAGATGTGGGCATGTGTTATGTAAATGTTATGTGACCCCACGTAAATGACGCTTTTTACGAACGGTGCATGCGCTGTCCGTGGACATATCCCAGTGTGCATTGCTCCAAAGTACTCCGCAAGGACGTATTGGTTTCGACGTGAACGTAAATGACGTCCAGCCCCATTCACGGACGACTTACACAAACAACGTAAAATTTTCAAAATTCGACGCGGGAACGACATCCATACTTAACATTGGTACGCCGCATGTACGCTTCATATAGCAGGGGCAACTTTACACCGGGAAAAGCATAACAAAAATGGCGTATCTGTACTACGTCAGCCGGGCGCACGTTCGTGAATTTGCGTATCTAGCTGATTTACATATTTCTAGGCGTAAATCAGCGTACACGCCCCTAGCGGCCAGCGTAAATATGCAGTTAAGATCCGATAGCGTAAGAGACTTACGCCGGTCGGATCTAATAGAAATCTATGCGTAACTGATTCTAAGAATCAGGCGCATTGATACGACGGCTCAGACTCAGAGATACGACGGCGTATCTGGAGATACGCCGTCGTATCTCCTTTGAGAATCTGGGCCACAGTGTATATATGGGTATATCTGCTCTTCAGTGGTTACTGGGCTGATTTCTAACTGATCCGAAGGTACAGAGCAGTGCACCTGCAGATTACCTGCACTGAGCCATAGACTTCTATTACCTGCAAGTTTGGTATGCTTTCTGAAAGTGCACCACACCTACAGGATACAATAGACGTCTATGGCAGCTTACCTGCAGGAAAGCCACAGATGAACTGTGCTGCATCGGCGGTGCGGGTAAACAACAGTGCATCAGTGTGAAAGCAGCCTTGGGCCCCTTTCACATGGTCAGTCTGACCCAATCGTACCCTCCATTCACGTCTTAGGAGTGGCAGATGCAAATGGACCTGTGTCCGTTTACAAATGCATACCTCCAATCTGGCAAAAAAAAAAAAACAAGGAGTAGAGTGGGCTCTATAGAGTAGACTGGGCTGAAATGCACACACTCTGCTCATTGTGGTCCGCGACCAGTTACCAAGTTGCTTAAGTAGCCCCCGCTCTTCAAAAAATTGGGCACCCCTGTCCTAGAGTTATATTCGAAAGACAAAGGTGTTTTACTATTTAATTTGGGCCATAGAAAATCACTTGGGGTAGACAGAAGATTGGTCTGAGGAATTGATGCACCTCATATAAATATCACTTTCAATAACTAACTTGGTGAGAACTTACAATAAGTAACTTGGGGAGGACTGGACCATGTAAGGCCCCGTACACACGTCCGAGAAACTCGACGAGCAAAACACATCGTTTTGCTCGTCGAGTTCCTTGTGAAGCCGCCGAGGATCTCGGCGAGCCAAGTTTCCCCATTGACTAACGAGGAAATAGAGAACATGTTCTCTATTTGGCTCGACGAGTTCCTCATCGGCTTCCTCGGCCAAAAGTGTACACACCACCGGGTTTCTCGGCAGAATACGGCTCCGAACGAGTTTCTGGCTGAATTCTGCCGAGAAACTCGGTCGTGTGTACGGGGCCTAAGGATCTCAGTAACGAGTGCTTGTCCAGAAAATATCTTTGTCTTCTCTGACATGATTCCCTCCTTTCATGACCAAAGCTACTCACAGGGCATAGTGAATACGTGTCACAGAATTCAAGAAAGTAAATGTCTGGGGGTCTTCACAAAGGGATATAAGGGGTAGGCTAGAAATAATTTAAATAAATATATGCTTTTTGATTTTGACCATAGATACGCTTTAATGCATTGTTTAGGTGGGCTTCCTCAAGAACTAGTTCTGGCCAGCTCAGTAGATTGCTTTAAAAAAGAGTTGCATGCATTCCTAAATAAATAGATATTAACATTTATAAGTTATAAAACCAGAATGTTGATCTATGGAATATCTGATTGCCTTTGAGGGATCAGGGCAGAATCTTTCCACCGCTTGAGAAAACTGGGCCATGCTTTAAAAGGATTATATTTGCCTTCCTCTGGGACATCTTTGACTACAGGGTTATGTATATGGAGGTTTTCTTTCTTATTATTGGTTGAGGTATGTGGTCTTTTTCATCAAACTATGTAAAAAAGATGTCTTTACACACCACATACATATAAATACATGCACACACACCTGCCTTGTACGATTTAGAAACTCAATAAACATCATCTTCAGAAAACAACGGGAGGGGGGAGGCAGTCAACGATTACTGTTAAATGGATCGTTTAATCAAAGTGTAATGCTAAAGTGAGCAATGTCTAAAGGACAGACACAGTAGTGCAATATTTAAGATTACAAAGTGAGGAGTCTCTGGAGGAGAAACTAGAGATTGTGTGTGTGCAGGGGGAAGTTTACAGGGAAGATCCAATGTGTGCTAAGGATAGGATCTGACTAAGACCCATTTCACTCTGGGGCATTTTGCAGGTCATATTGCGCTAAAAATAGCGGCTGCTGTTTCTCCAGTGTGAAAGGCTTTCACACTGACGCAGTGAGCTAGCAGGACTACTCCAAAAGTCCTGCTAGCAGCATCTAAAAGCGGTGAAAGCATCGACCGCTAGCGGGGGTTAAAACCGCACCGCTAGTGGCCGAATACTGCCGCAATTCTGATGGTATAGTGCCGCTAAAAAAAGCGGCGCTATACCGCCACAGCACCTCCCGTCCCAGTGTGAAAGGGGCCTAAGAAAAGATCAGCTTGTGTGTGTGTGTGTGCTGGCAGTGGGTTCTGACTTGGGGAAGACCAGTGTGTTTGTGTTCTGGAAGTGAGATCTGACTGGGAGAAAACCAGTGTATGTGTGTATGTGTGTGTGCTGGGGGTGGAATCTGACTGGGAGAAGACCAGTGTGTGTGTGTATGTGTGTGTGCTGGGGGTGGAATCTGACTGGGAGAAGACCAGTGTGTGTGTGTGTGCTGGACAAGGAATCTGACTGGGAAAAGACCAGTGTGTAAATGTGTGTGTGCTGGGGATTGAATCTGACTGGGAGAAGACCAGCGTGTGTTTATGTGTGTGTGCTGGGAGTGGAATCTGACTGGGAGAAGACCAGTGTGTGTGTGTGCTGGAAGTGGAATCTGACTGTGAGAAGTGTGTGGGGGTGGTGAGGGTGGGATCTGATTGGGAGAAGACTGGAGTGTGTGTTTGTGCGCACATGTGTGTGCTAGATGTGGGATCTGACTAAGAATTGACCCGTGTGTATGTGTGCTGTAGATGTGTGATATGACTGGGAAAAGACCAGTGTGTGTGTGTGCTTGAGGTGGGGTCTCACTCTTGGACAACCATTGTGTGTGTGTGTGTGTATGTGTGTGTGTGCTGGAGGTGGGGTCTCACTCGGGGACAACCATTGTGTGTGTGTGCTGGAGGTGGGGTCTCACTCGGGGACAACCATTGTGTGTGTGTGTGTGTGCTGGAGGTGGGGTCTCACTGGGAGAACACCAGTGTGTGTGTGTGCTGGAGGTGGGGTCTCACTGGAAAAAGACCAATGTTTGTGGTGGAGGTTGGAGCTCATTACTAATGCCTGCTCTGTTCAGCTAAATTCAAGGCCCGGGGGGCAGATTCCCCGAGTTACATCGAAGTGAAAGTAGAACTTATGCATTATATTATAGTTTAGGATAGGGTTTATATATAGATATTTTAAGCTTCATACAACAAAATCAACATTATGGCAAACTGATTTTCAGATAACCAGGAGAAAAGGGGTATGAGTAAGGACCCTACTTACTGATCTACTTATCTGTGGTGCCAAAAAAGGATATTTCTGTTGTTCTGTTGTCTTTATACTATATATAAAAAAATATTATTTTCTTAATTAAAGTCTGCTAAAAGAAAGTTCTGCTTGTTTTTTTAAAAAGGTGTATGCATTGCTTTAGGAGCACAAGTAATGGTTTGATCTAATGTAAAACTGGTACAGGTACAAGAGCTAAAATGACTAAATTTGAGGGGCAGTTTCAAAAAAATGATCTATGGTGTCACAGGCTTATAAAATACAGATAAGAATGTAGTGTTGCATAGCGTGTAGTCAGATGTACATGACAAAATGTGTGGCAGAGAGGGGGGAAGAGGGGGGAACTCTACAAGAAATCAACCACACCTAACCTTGATAGGCAAGTCTCTGCAGTTCTCACATGAAAAATCTGTTTACCATTTTAGAAAAGTGTAATTTTAAAGTGAGGATACAGAATTTTCTCTGGGGACTCCATTGTTTTTGAAACCACACTTACTGTGCTGATGTTACGGTGCTGAAAAGGCAAGGAGTCCATCACTTGGCCAGGTGGTTGGGTTATGTTTTGTAGAGGTTTATAGGGGGAGCTTGATCAGGCTCCCCTCTGACCTAATCCTAATCCAAGAGAAATGGGAATGAAGCAACACACGATTGGTTGATTTGAACTAAACATACCGTATATGCCGAGTTTTTCAGCATATTGTTTTGTGCTGAAAATGCCCCCCCTCGGCTTATACTCGAGTCACATTTTTGCACCTGATCTCCCAGATTTGGGGACCCAGGACCGGCCGCTTGTAGGTCCCCTGGACCCCAAACTTGGCACACATATAGCCCCCTCTTCCTCTACAAGTGTGCAAAGTTTGTTGTCCGGGGGACCTACGGCCGGGGAGCACCGATTTTTCAAAGCTGGGCACCCCTTCTATCTACTCTCATGTTAAATGTAAGTCTAGTCATGGGCACAGAGCGGCATGGGCACAGTGAGGCATTGACACATTGAGGCATGCACATGGACACAGTGAGGCATGCACATGGACACAGTGAGGCAAAGTGAGGCACAGTGAGGCATGCAAATGGACACCCTAGGCTTATACTCGAGTCAAAACGTTTTCCCATTTTTTTGTGGTAAAATTAGGTGCATCGGCTTATATTCTGGTTGGCTTATACTCGAGTATATACGGTAGTTTCATTTTATTTACCAATTTCAGTGAACATTCATTTTGCAATGTAAAGCATCTCAATTATTTTGTAAATCAGCTCCATGGAATGCTCTGAGTGGCATCAGTGCACAAAGCATGAAAGTCATCTACAAACCCGCAAAAACTGTTTAATTTTGCAGCCTGCTGGCAGAAGCCCTTATGTTGGCACTATGCAAAAATATTGGGCCAAATTCTCAAAAGAGATACGCAGACTTAACTCCATTTTTCTAATTTTACACGGCGCGTATATTTGCGCGCGATCGTCAAAACGACTTAAGCAAAGATTTCCGTATTTTCAGCCGTACTTAAATTAGTTATGCCTGCGCATTCCCGGGCGCAAATTACGCTAGGCTCGCCGCTGTTTTTGATAGGCAAAGATGCAAATGAGGGAGTTAGGGCGATTCTCAGAATTAAGTGTGTGTGCCGTATTTTCCGCCCTGTGCGCACCTGTTAGTTTTTCTGACTAAATTTCCACATTATAAAACCAGCCCTAATTTTACACATGCTGTGGAAGGGTTTGCAGAAGGGAGTTACAGCTCTAGTTGTGAAGGTTGTTGTTGAAAAATGCCAGGACCAGCAATGATTTTGACGGCACTTGCTGCCTTACAGGCACAAAGGAGGAGGAGGGCACAGAGGAGGAGGATGAGGGCACAGGCGCGTGTTTATCGGCCACGCCGTGATATTTGGCAAATGCCAGTTTATGAGGTCATCGGCAACTACCGATTTGATAGGGAGGCCATCCTGGAGATCACCCAACTCCTTCATGAGGATCTAATCGCCCCAACCCTACGTTCCCATGCCCTGACACCTCTTGAAAAAGTTATGGCAACCCTCCATTTTTTATCGAGTGGCTCATTCCAGCGAGCATCTGGAGGTGTGGCTGGCATGGTGCAGTCAACCATGAGTAAATGCCTACATCAGGTGGTCCCTGCCATATTGCGGCGCATGAGCCACCAGTTTGTCATGCCCACCCAGGAGGACCAGCGTGTGCAAGCAATGACAGACTTTTACAATATTGCTGGCTTTCCTAAGATCATCGGGGCGATTGACTGCACCCATGTGGCACTCCAGCCCCCCCATGATACTGAACACCTGTTCAGAAACAGGAAAGGCTGGCATTCGATCAATGTCCAGATGATCGTAGATGCACATGGCCTCATCTGGCACGTTTGTGCCAAGTTTCCCGGCTCGTGCCATGATAGTTTCATACTAAGGCAGACCAAGATCTACAGAGACTTTGAGATGAACGTGTATGGAGACAGCTGGCTGATTGGTGAGTGACATTGGTGTCAGGTATGCCCCCCCCATGATGGAGACATCACAAGGGGCACATGCATGACTAATATCCTCCTGTCTTTTCCCTTACAGGTGACTCAGGATATGCATTGGGACCCCACCTGATGACCCCCTTTAGGAACCCCCAAACACCCGGAGAACGAAAATACAATGAGGTGCACAGCCAGACCCGGGCTATAGTAGAGCGGACTTTTGGCATGCTAAAGTCACGATTCAGATGCCTGGACAAGACTGGGGGTACACTATTGTATTCCCCAGACTTTGTATGCAAAATTATTGGTGCATGTTGCATACTGCACAATTTTGCATTAAGAAGGGGCATGCATGTGGAGATATCTCCTGACCTAACCCCCCACCCAGGCAACCCCCCCCCCCCCAAACCCCTCTACCCGGTCTGCTGAGGGCCAGGCAATCAGGAGACAACTGTCTGAAGGCATCTTTGCCCAGTAAATGCATCCTAATACTATTTTTGTTTTTGATTTGCCAAGACCAAATCACAGAGATTATGTGACGTTTAAATCTTTATTTTGGTAAATAAATGCACATTACTTATATGCCAAAGAGAATGTTTATTTTTATTTACAAAACGCACATTAATTATCTCACAATGAGAATGCATGAATGCACGTCACTGTGGTCCCTAGCACAGACACATCACATGCACATCGAATTGGATTAGATCCAAGTACCCCCCCCCCCTTTGGTACTTGGGAGCAGTAACGCCCCGCCACGGCTCCAATTATGTCACTGTGCATTCATACACCATTCATGAACCTAGGATGACTTCTCCCTGGTCCTGGGGATCCCTACTCCACCAAAACTGAGGGTGACACCCTTATGTTTTCAGGAATGCCATCCCCCCACATTCACACATCATTCACACACATATACCAAATCATAAGTACAGTGTAAAAAAAAAAAAGTACCCCTGCAAATTAGGGATGTTGCCGAGTGCTCCTTCTGGGCTGCCCACGGGCACGGTCACGGGGACGGGCACGGGGACGGCCACGGGGACGGCCACGGCCGACTGGGGGATCTTCACGGGGGGGGGGGGTCTGTGCAGGGGAGGGAGTATTTTCAGGGGGGGGGACTGTGCAGGGGAGGGAGTATTTTCAGGGGGGGGGACTGTGCAGGGGAGGGAGTATTTTCAGGGCGGGGGGACTGTACAGGGGAGGGAGTATTTTCAGGGCGGGGGGACTGTACAGGGGAGGAAGCAGCCTCCCCTGGTGTCTGTCCTCCTGCTGGCCTTCCCTCCAAGGCAACGGCTATCCTTGTCAGACAGGAAGTTATGTCAGCCGTATTGGCCTGCACAGCCCGGGTATTGGCCTGCACAGCCTGGGTGAGGGCAGTCACCTCCTGGGCCACACCTGTTGTGGCATTCCTCAGGTCCCACAAACAGGTGATGACCCCCACGGAGTTGGTGGCCACGTCACCCAGTGACTCCCTCATTGCACCCAGGCTGCGCTCCACCTTGCTCATTGTTTTTTGTATTGCAGACAGACTGCGGGTCTGCCGGACATTGTCCCTCAACAGACTGACCGGCAGACGCACCAACCCCCCCCTGTTTTCAGGGGTCGGCATCCTACTTGCCCCTGAGGCTTGTGGCCTTGGAGGAGGAGTTGGAGTGAGCCATGGATGCTGCTGCATGTTGGAGGAGGGTTGGAAGGGGCGACCCATGATGGTGGCCTGACTTCTGGGCGCCTGTGGGGTTCCCTCAGGGGATGATTCAAAGGTCATATCTTGGCCCATCATTATTTCCTGCCCAATCAGAATATTGTCATCTTCCTCCCCCTCATCCTCCTCCCACTCAACATCTAAATTAGGGGAGTTGTGGGCACTCCCCTCCCATGGCGAATCCTGCCCTTCTTGGGACTCTGCATGAGCCTGTCTTGGGGGTGGTGCAGCAGCCTGCCCTGATGGGCCTGCAACCTCCTGACCTGATGGGCCAGCAACCTCCTGACCTGATGGGGCTGCCACCTCCTGGGCTGATGGGGCTGCCACCTCCTGGGCTGATGGGGCTGCCACCTCCTGGGCTGATGGGGCTGCCACCTCCTGGGCTGATGGGGCTGCCACCTCCTGGGCTGATGGGGCTGCAACCTCCTGGCCATCTGGGGAGGACACAAAACAATCACAGGTTGTTGGATCCATACACTTGGCACATCTTCCCTTCCCCCACCCACACATGCTAATCACCAGATAGAAATTCAAAAAAATTACCTGTCCTCATAAGAGGATCATTGTCAAAGCCAGGCAGGCCCACCACCTGCTGTGGGTGGAAACACTGGGCCACTGCCCATTCCTCCTCACTCATCCTGACTGGGCAGGGTCCCCCTCCTCCAGTGCCCCTGGTATGGGCATGCAGCGTTGCCAGCTTGTTCCGGGACACGCTCCTCAAGTCATTTATTTATTTTTGAACTCCAGCGATGGTCCTGGTCTCCCCCCCCCCCGCCGCATTGATCCGATCGGTGATCTTTTGAAGGATCTCCTTCCTCCTGGCCGGGGTGGTGGTGTGGCTCTCAGGGCCATGGAGAAATCGCCCAAATTTAATGACGCCCTGAGCATATATATGCTTCTCTGCCGGTGAAAAATTTAGCTTCCTGCGCTTGGGAGCCATGACAGACAACACCCAGCAACAGGGAACTCACCCAACAAACAAACAACAATACACACACACACCAAAGAAACTACAAACAAGCCTAAATAAAAAATAGACAGACAGCTACTATTAATTCGAAAACAAACAGGCAAAAAAGGAAAACAAAAAATATAAACAAAACCCAAAAAAAAAATTAGGAAAAACAAACAGGCAAACAATCAAAACAAAAAACAAATTAGCAAAAACAAACACCAACTATACCCTCCAACTCCACAAACACTTTTCTCACAAAACAATCTTACCAACAAACACTGACAAACGTTCAAAGCAGAAGCAACTTGCTTTAGGAAGGGAACACAGGGAAATACTTTTGCAATTGAAGTGTGTTTGACTGGGGCTATTTAGACACAGGGCGATCTTCAAACTAAGTACGCTTGGCCTTTTACCTATCTCACTGATTGCGCTGACCAAAGTTCTGCACATGCGCATTGAGGTCCAGATTCGTGCGCGCATGCGCAGTACGGCCGGCACTTCATTTGCATGGGGTCACGGCTCATTACAATGAAGCACGCCCACTTCATTCCCACTTGCCATAACCACGCCTTACGCATTGAAACTTAAGTTAAGGATGGCGCAGTTTTGTGCGCAAATGCACTGAGAATACGGTAGTTACGACACCAACTTAGGGCGCCGTAACTTAAATGACATAAGTTAGATAATCCTAAATTTACACATGGTTTTGAGAATTTGGCCCATTCTTTTTTATCGTGTGTTCCCCAACCCTAAATTAAAAAGGCCACTTTTTTTATTTTGCATAAAATAAAAGTCACACAAAGACCATGACAGAGATATATTGATTCTGTAGCTGTGTATATTTTGTAAAAACATAATTAAAACAACATTCAAAAATACATATTTTTTTATTATTCTATGACATAAAAATGTATGTATTTATTTTTATAACTGCATATTAAAGCTCCAATACCTCCAAAAATGCATATTATGATAGGCCAGACCACATAAACAAAGAAAGTTAATAGTTAAAAAAACAAAGGGATTACGGAAAAAGACTCTGGTCCTGGAGTGATTAAGCTATATGCTTATGACTTACCCAATACTTTGATGGGGTGGCTGACTCTCTATATATTTAAAAAAATATATATTTTCAGGCAGACATCTTTAACCACTACCCGACGGCCGTACGACTTTTTACGGCCGCAGGGTGGTTCTAAATCTCTAACTGGCTGTGCTTTTACGCCCTGCGCGCGCAGTCAGCAGCGGCTGCGCGCGCGTGCTCGCCGCATCGCTGAGATGCCGATGCGAGTGCCTGTCGGCCGTGATGTTCGCCAGGCACTCGGGATCGGCGGCTACAGGGACAAGACGTGAAGCTCTGTGTGTAAACACAGAGCTCAACGTCCTGTCAGGGGAGAGAGGAGACCGATCTGTGTCCCTTGTACATAGGGACATAGATCGGTCACCTCCCCCAGTCACCCCCCCTCCACCTACAGTTAGAACACAATTCAGGATCCACATGTAACCCCCTCCTCACCCACTAGTGTTAACCCCTTCAATGCCAGTCACATTTATACAGTAATTAGTGCATATTTATAGCACTGATCGCTGTATAAATGTGAATGGTGCCAAAAATGTGTCAAAAGTGTCCGATGTGTCCGCCATAATGTTGCAGTCACGAAAAAAATGCTGATCGCCGCCATTAGTAGTAAAAAAAAATAATAAAAAATAATAATATTTCTGTCCCCTATTTTGTAAGCGCAATAACTTTTGCGCAAACCAGACGCTTCTTGTGATTTTTTTTTTGTTTTTTACCAAAAATATGTAGAAGAATACGTATTGCCTAGACTGAGAAAAAAAATGTTTTTTGAAAAAAAATTGGGCTATTTATTACAGCAACAAGTAAAAAATATTGTTTTTTTTTTCAAAATTGTCGCTCTATTTTTATTTATAGCGCAAAAAATAAAAACCGCAGAGGCGATCAAATACCACCAAAAGAAAGCTCTATTTGTGGGGAAAAAAGGACGTCAATTTTGTTTGGGAGCCACGTCGCACGACCGCGCAATTGTCAGTTAAAGTGACGCAGTGCCATGAGCTGAAATTTCACCTGGTCAGGAAGGGGTATATGTGCCCAGTAACGAAGTGGTTACATTTCTATAAATACATCACCTTAATAGTCACAGTCATATTTATTTTAGACACCATAAAAAAAATAATGTTTGCAATAAAGACAATACTTTGGCAGGCAGTGTGTTACAATGTAGACATATAGAAAGCTCCCACTACAAAATAAATGTCCATATAGTGGCAAAATATTGTGATGGCCAATACTCAAAAAATAGGAAATTTGTGGCCCAGGCATTATTCAAAAGATTTTTCTATATTTTTCTTACTATTACTGCCTTCTTGTAGTATGCACTGTACTATACAGTACTTACATTTCTAACGATGAAGCTTAGGCTTTCATTTTTGTGAGCGTATTTTCGGTTTAATAAATGTACATATTCCATACAAGCTACAGTATCACACGGCATCAAAGTAGCTAATGCCACACAAACCATTATTCCATTTAACACTTGTTGACAAAGCTTCCAATGTGTCCTGAAATAAACAATCTCACCAAGTGCCATTCACAGAAGCTGTCTCCAGGTTAAAAGCCTTGGAACTCTCTCCCATTGTACTTCTGGGAATTACAGTACTCCATCTGTCATTTACAATTGCTGACATGACAGAAACTGTCTGGGTCACAGAGTCAACTGGCACCACAGGTAATAGCTTTTTAATTTGCAGCCATTGCAATTTATTATAGCTGGAATTAAATCCATGCTGAGAGATGACGAGACAATACCGCAGTGACAATAGGGAACAACCAGTGAAAACTTACCATCAATAACAGTGCCAGGTGCAATGGCTACTACCCTTCTTTTGAGGTCTGGACGTGCAGGCTTGCTTTCACAGAATTGAGATTACTGCTGACATGTAGATAAAGACACAAAACTTGTTTTTCTGTCCAAACCTACGGCCCAGTACGGGAAGTTGGAAAAGTTTGTCCATTCCCTGTTACGTATAGTTGTGAGCCCTATTCTGGAACACTGCAGTGGATTGAGGGGCCCCACTTCCTGCAGAAAGATGTTCACAATTATACATTCCCCAACTCCCCCATCCTCATCAGATTTAGTCCCTATTGATGTGGCCTACGAAATATCTGCGGGGCACAGCCACTCTCTCCTCCTGAGAACATTTATAGAGGAGCCGTACTCTCTGGGAGAGGAGACTGCTTTCATCCCTCTGTAGAAGGAACAAGAAACAATTCCTTCCATTAAATGAGCCATTGATGCAGCTTTGGAGTTTTAATAGAGGTTTTATTAATATAATCATTTCCAGTTATGCCCAGTAGCTAACTCTGGACTGTTTTATGAGTATTCGGGCAGCAATTTAAAGAGGCAAACCTCAATGCACACGGCTTCCTTTGCAACAAGTTTGTTTTGATCTCTTGAAGTTAGGAAGCAGAAAAAATCAAATCTTTCTACGTGCATAGTTTTTATTGCGTACTACCTATGACCTGTACTGGATATGTTTACATCCTATGTCATTGGAACTAATTTGGGAAAACTGGATTAATAATGGAGATTTTTTTACCTCACAAACCAATAAGAGCATAACATTTGTCATTTAAAACATGACATTTAATTTATTAATACTGTACCTAAAGTTTTGCTTGGGTTATTTTTGCACTGACTTTATTAAACAGTATCATTAGAAAGAATTTAAATAATCCTCCTTTAAGAAATTACCGGTCAAATCAGTTTCTGCATTTTGTATCTCTGATGTCTGTCGGATATCATTAGTGAAAATTTCAAAAATACTATTAAAGTGCATCTAAAGCCAAAACCTGTTTTTGTTTTGAATAGGATGGCATTGGGCTAAAAGTGCCAGTGTCCCAGCTGTGGAGCTTCACCCACTTTATTTCTCCTGGTGCTCTCTGGTTGATGTTCTAGGAATTTGTCTCACTTTGGAGAGTTTTTCTGTCACTAAGCCCTGGTTCACACTGGGCTGCGGGAGTGAAGCCGTGCGAGTTCAGCTGAACTCACACGATTTCACTCCCGCTGGCAGTCCAGATTTCGGCCACGATTTAAGAGACATCTGCACAGATGTCAATGTAAATCGCGGCCCGAAATCGCAAAAAGTAGTACAGGAACTACTTTTTGAAATCGGTGCAGCGCCGCAGATGCGGCGTCGCACCGATTAGGACGGGGCCATTGCCGACAATTGTCGGCAAATGCCGCCGATTTGAGATGCGATTTCACATGTGAAATCACATCTCAAATCGAAGCAAATCGTACCCAGTGTGAACCTGGGCTTTCTGTTGTTTATACAGAATGTGAAAGAAACCCAGATCTAAATGAAACACAAATCTAATGCAGCGTACACACGACCGTTTTTCATGACGAGAATTTTTTATTTTTTTTTAAATTGGTCATTTAAAACAATTTTGTGTGCAGGCTCCAGAGCATTTTTCTCTACGTGAAAAATGTCCATTAAAAAATTAGAACATGCTCTAATTTTTCTTGTCGTTTTTCACGTCGTGAAAAAACGGTCCTGTGTAGGCTTTAACAATGGGAAAAAAACGTGCATGCTCAGAAGCAAGTTATGAGACGGGAGCACTCGTTCTGGTAAAACTAGCATTTGTAATGGAGATAACACATTTGTCACACTGTAACAGACTGAAAAGCACGAAGACTCAAAAGCGCGAATCATCTCTTACCAAACTTTTACTAACACAAAATCAGCAAAAGCAGCCCAAAGGGTGGCGCTTTTTTTTTTCTTTTTTTTGTGGTTGAACTGGATGGACTTGTGTCTTTTTTCAACCTGACTAACTATGTAACTATGTAGCTATCCGAATGGAACTTCCCCTTTATAGTGCCGTCATACGTGTTGTACGTCACCGCGCTTTGCTCGAGCATTTTTTCACGATCGTGTGTAGGCAAGGCAGGCTTGACATTAAAAACGGTCTTGTGTACGCGGCATAAGAAAAAAAAACCTGACAGGGGTTTTAACCATTCCCCACTCTATCTGAAAATAAAAATAAAAATAGCAGCCATATTACATGATAAAGTCAAAAGTTCCACAAGGTGTGGGACCCTTGGATTTACAATTATCTTGGGGGAAGTATTGATAATTCGACATGGACTCTCTAACTCATTGAAGCATTTGCAGTGCGTGGGAACCTGACCTAGTCCATGACCCTTTTTCATTATACAGTAACTTGGTCTGAGACAAGCAACATTTTTTTTTTTTTTACATTTTGACTTGATAAACGAGTGATGTCTTGATATACAAGTAGCGTCATGTCACAAGTGGGTATAAAAGAGAAGAGAGACGCCTCTAAGTGTAACAATATGGTTACATTTAATTAGGGTACAACATTTAGCAGCTCACATGGTTGATAGACAACCATGTGAGTTGCTGAATGTTGTACCATCCTCCGCACCGCCATTGACATCCCTTCCATGCTGCGCTCCACGAACGCTTCAAGCCTCGCTTTCAGATCGCTCTACTGCAGGGTAGTCTTCCCGGTCACGATTGCAGACTGACAGCGGTGGGAGCCGGAGGTGCAGAGGATGGTCTATGTGGACAGCTTTACCCTGTATGATGCCTGGATACTTAAATGTGCCTCTTTTAATCATCAACCATGTGAGTTGCTAAATGTTGTACCTTCATTAAATGAAACCATATTTCTACACTTACAGTTGACTCTCTTCTCTTTTATACCCTGTAGCGCCTGCTGGATTTTGCTTCTCATCCCATTGTGGAGGCTTCCATTTGTGGATGGACATGTTATGGTTACACAACCTATCACATTGCTATAATATTTGTATATGGAGTAGAAACTGAAGGACTTATGAAAAAATGGTTGTGGAAGGAATCACCTGAGTTTTCATGATTTCTTATGGGAAAATTTGCTGTGCTTAGGACTGGGGAAATTAAAGATTAATTCCTCGATTAATCTTTAATTTTTTTGATCGATCAAAATTCTTTTGAAAGACTGTTCAGTTCTTCAGGGTATATTGTCAATAAAATGCGATCATATCTGCTTCCAGAAAATGTAAACACTCTGGTATGTCTGTGTGACTGGCTAAAGTGATGCCTACTTGCCTACTATAAAGTGACTGACAGTCAATATACTAGATAAGTTTTATAATTAAAGTTAAACTAACTTTCTACGTTTTTCTTAAAGTTTAATAAGAAAAAATAACTTGCGTCAGTGCTACAGTTCGAATTTAAAATGTATTTGTGTGAACTGTGAAGTTAAGTCATGGATTGTGGAAGCCAACTAGTGTCGGGTGATTGTATATAGTGTATACCACATTTACCACTGACTAATGCAGAGTTGCAATGCAAGGAGATCTGCTAAAAGTAGTCGGATCTATAAGTGCAATATAATTAATTGAAATTAGTCGATTAATCGATTTAAAAAAAAATCGATTAATCGAACACGAAAATTTTAATCAGTAACAGCCCTAGCTGTGATATATGAGTACTTCGGATTACAAGCATGTTTCTAGAACTACTTATGCTCGCAATCCAAGGTTTTACTGTACCTTATTATTATCTCTACCTTTTTTATTTCTTCTTCCCCCTCTTTTCCTCTCCCTTCTATGTATTCTCTATTTTTATTCCTTCTCTTACTCCTTGGTGGGAGGAAGGGGATGAGTGGCGGTGCTGGGGGGGAGTTCTGATCAACCAGCTTGGGTGCTCTTGATCAAGGTCATCTGCTGATCTGGGGACTGTAGTGGGAAATTTTAATGGCAACTATAATCACAGGTAGTGTTACTATGTCTCCGACTAGGTGGTGTTCAGAGTTCAGGGGTGCACTGCATAAAGGGTGCAGAGTTCAGGGATGTGCTACACACAGAGTAAAGAGTTCAGCCATTTTTCTACTTCTGCATTCCCCATCCATATCTAACTTTCATTCCCTCTCCTTATAAAAGCTCCACCATTTTCCACATGTTTTACTTTTATTGCTGTATTAGCCTGAAGTTCCCAGCCAACTCTAGTATCTCCCGAAACACTGCAAGTGGCTCTGCCTCTCTCACTTGCAGGGACATCATCCAGTGGGGGGTGTTGGCATCTACACTGCACCCCAGACACCTGCATTTTCCTTGTCCCCATCCTGCATTAAGTGGGAGCTACTCTAGAGATCGGATCTGTGGGAGCCATTGGAAGACAAGCTGTCTCTTGTAAACACAGAAGCCAAATAATTGTGGTGAGCAGGGAGCAGAGGATCTGAGCCAGAGGTGGTGGAACTGAGTTCCACCAAGTTCCGGCTAAAAAAAAAGCCCTGTCTATGAGTTGCGTTTCTTCCTGATTTTTTTTTATACTACTTCACTTATTTCTGGGTTTGCATTATATTTGTAATCTGTAAATGCATCCTTTTCGATGACCACTTCCAATACTTACCTGTGATGTCTATTTTGCATGATTTGTTCAATAAAAATGTATTGAAAAGAAAAAAAATACTGAGGTTCAAAGGACCTGGGCAGTTTGAAATTTTCAAATGTTATAAGATTAATCACCCATCTACATGGGCAATAGTTTTATTTTGCACACACATGTAAAATCTGCATTTTTTTTCCTGGAAATTACAATAAACCCTTGAACAATTATATATTTTTTGAAAGAAGAGGCCCTATAGAATAGACCTGTAAGAAAACCTTTAGCTTGTGTGCATGTGTGCGTGCTCAGGCGCCTGCAGATGCCAAGGTGCGCCAATGCGAATGCATGTGTGCAGTGGACTGTGTGTACGTGCATGAGCGCGTCCCTAATGCCAATTGGCGCCAGACGGCCTACTTAAGGAAGTGCCCTGACCCCTGACTGTTTCTGTTCGGTCTTCAGCTGTTCCCCTGCTACCCAGTATTCTGCTTATCCTGTCTAATATCCGTTGCTGAACCTGGCTTGCCTTGACCCTGTCTCTGGACTCTGCCTCTGTGTTGATTATCTGTTCCTAATCCTGGCTTCCCATTTGACCCTTCTCCTGTCTGCTGCCTTGTACCCTGCTGCCCACCTGTTACTGAACCCGGCTATCCTTGAGACCCTGCTTCTGCCTGCTGCCTTGTACCTCGCTGCTCTCCTGTTACCGAACCCGGCTATTCTTGTGACCCTGCTCCAGCTTCTTGCTTGACTCCTTTCCACCACCCGAGTGTCTGCGACTACGGTCTTGCGACCTGCTGCAACTTCCTGCTATAAGCCTGCTAGGAACTCTACATCTTCTGATGTTCCAGTGTCACTGTTCAAGCAAAGTGCCTCTTCTACCTCAGCAGATCCTTGGTGCACGGCTGCCTTCCCGCACCTGAAGGTTCTCCTGCTCTCTAGAAGTCGCATCCTCTGCTACAAGTTTCCGGTTTTACAATTGCAGGCACTCGTGTTTCTCCTGCCCCTCGGTTCCCTTAGTTCGACTCACAGCAGGATCAGGACTGGAGATACAATAGAGGCCGACCTCGTCATTTCAGTCTCCCTTTAGGTACATAACACTACACAGTAGTGTTAAAACTTGTCTGCCAAAACCCCCAAGTTTTGGCCTTGCCAGACCATAGAAATTTCTTCCAACAAACTTCAGTTTCCTATTTGACTTATTGCAAGATATTATTTGATGAGTTGTAATCAACAGTAGCCTTCTTTTGCCACTCTCCCATAAAGCTATGACTAGTGCAGAACCCAGGCAACAGTTGCTGTAGGCATAGTCTCTCCAGTCATAGCGCATGAGGCTTGTAACACCTCCAGAGTTGTCATACGTCTTTTCTCACTAGTCTTTCTTGCTCACTCAAATACTTTGTTATCTATCCCCTAACCTTTCACCCTCATGGAGTTGCTTGGGGTGTTCCTTTGATTACATATACAGTAGGTAGATTCAGAGAGATGGGCTTAACTTTGCGGCGGCGTAGCTTAGCCTGTTTAGGCTACGCCGCCGTAAGTTAGCGAGGCAAGTACTTGATTCTTAAAGTACTTGCCTGCTAAGTTATGGCGGCGTAGCCTAAAGCGGGCGGACGTAAGGGCGCCTAATTCCAATGTGTCTAAGGGGGCGTGTTTTATGTTAATGGAGCTTGACCTGACGTTTTTCACGTTTATTTCTACTGCGCATGCGCCGGGCGCCTACATTTCCCAGTATGCATTGCGGCTACGTCCGCCGCATGGGCCTATTGATTTCGACGTGGACGTAAACGACGTAAATCCCTATTCACGGACGACTTACGCAAACGACGTAAACATTTTGAATTTCGAAGCGGGAACGGCGGCCATACTTTAACATTACTATTCCATCTACAAGATGGAATTACTTTAGGCCTGATATTGCCTTACGGAAACGGCATAAATGTACTGCGGCGGCCGGGCGTACGTTCGTGAATCGGCGTATCTACTAATTTACATATTCTACGCCGACCGCAATGGAAGCGCCACCTAGAGGCCAGCCTCAGTATTGCAACCTAAGATAGGACGGCGCAAGCCGTCCTATCTTAGATATGTTTAAGCGTATCTCTGTTTGAGAATACACTTAAATATAAGTCGGCGTAGATTCTAAATTAGGTTGGCTTATTTACTGATAAGCCGGCCTAACTCTTTGTGAATCTACCTAATAGTGTAGGTTATTCCACAATTCAGAAATACCAGAAGTTAAACCTTTCAGATACATAGGTATTTATATTCCAATTGCTTGAAAACCTTTATTTTGGAATCGCTACACACAGGTAATTTCCATTTGAAACTTGATTTCACCCTCTCCCTTCCTCTCTTATGTTCGCCATACTCCCACCCCCATCCACCCCATTTTTTTAAATTTCATTCTATTTACAAATATCTCAGGTCCCTGACACCTTGCACTAGAAAGAGGATTGAATGACATTAGGCATTTTTCAGCCTAGAAGAGGGCCAGTACTAGATTGTGGAGTAGATGAAGGTGAGCATATGGGCTGCCGTTAACAGATAAAGGTGGACATACACTGTACATTCTGATTGTACAATCTCTGTACAATCTCCTTTAGATTTACCAAAACGATATAATAGGCGGACACACCTAACTACCCAATCACTCTGTATCCAATTAGGCAGGCCCCTGCACTACATAGTTGATGGTAGATTTAAAGAAGATCGTATAATCAGATTGTAAACGTTATAGTGAGATTTACAGACTTCCAGGGACACACTTCTCATGTTTTCAATACTACAGCTCTGCTCCACATAGGCTGTTATGTGATCACTCCACTCCTACACACTCTGCCAAATGAAAAATCTATGCAAAATGAAGGTAAAGTACAAAACAATCGATGGCTATGTATTTCGTTGGAATAGTGCTGACTGATAATGACTGCATTGGAAAAGCATGTAATTGCAGAGGAGGGCTGGTTCAGGGTGAGGTAATCTGAGATTAGGTCATCTCATCCCAAATGCCAAATTTAAGGATGTGTAATGGGGGGCTTTTTACGGGAGACTGGAGTCTGAGGCAATGCCTGTCCTAAAAGACAGAAAACATTTTTTACTTTTCTGAAACAGAGGTACATTAATGGTATATTGGTACATATGGAAGCTGGAATTTAGACAAAAAGGTGAACCTAGCCTTTAAAATGAAAGACAACGAGGAATTTATTTGAAATGTTATTATACTGTATATTTTGAATCTCATGGGTACCAACATAAGTCATGCCCTTACCGGGCCATGCTTCTTTTGTTTTTTTCTTTTACTGTTGTGATAGCTTGACTGACAATTATTTCTTCGGATAAAGCTTTCTTTTGGCAGTATTTAATAATCACTAGGCTTTTTTATTGTTTACAATATAAGGGGAAAAAACAGCAATTAAAAAAAACAATAATTTTTCTTTATGTTATAAAACATGTGAAATAAATAATCTTTCATTATAATATATTTAGGCCACTGCTATATTCAAATGTGTGAAACAATCAGCGCCACCCTAATAATTAATCAAGTGCAAAATTGCAGCCACTATACACTTCAAGTGAAATCACTACACTTTAACAAAAAATATATCCGTATTTTTCGCCGTATAAGACGCTCCGGCATATAAGACGCACCCAATTTTAAAGGAGGAAAATCTAGAAAAAAAAGATTCTGAACCAAATACTGTAGTAAAATATTTGCCCCCTACGGGTCATCACAATCACACCACCCCCACATTAGTAATAGCCAGTAACATTGCCCCCACATTAGTAATAGCCAGTAACATTGCCCCCACATTAGTAATAGCCAGTAACATTGCCCCCACATTAGTAATAGCCAGTAACATTGCCCCCACATTAGTAATAACAGCCAGTAACATTGCCCCCAACATAGTAATAATAGCCAGTAACAGCCAGTAACATTGCCCCCAACATAGTAATAATAGCCAGTAACAGCCAGTAACATTGCCCCCAACATAGTAATAAAAGTCAGTAACAGCCAGTAACATTGCCCCCAACATAGTAATAATAGCCAGTAACAGCCAGTAACATTGCCCCCCAACATAGTAATAACAGCCAGTAACATTACATTGCCCTGCCCCCTAATAGCCAGTCCAACACACCTCACTGTTCCTCCGATGCGCGCTCTGTTAGGATCCGCGCACAGAGGGGTGATGACGTCAGTGCGCACCGCCGCCGGGTGTACCAAGATGGAGGACGGGCTCCAGAGCTAGGCCAAAGCCGCGGTCTTTCCTAAGGCCGTGGCGGCGTTCTGTTCCCGTTCGGATCGCGGATCGCCGAGCGGACAGGTAAACTTGTCTATTCGCCGTATAAGACGCAACAACTTTCCCCCCCCAGTTTTAGGAAAGAAAAAGTGTGTCTTATACAGCGAAAAATACGGTATATATGTAGCACTACCACCGAAGGAGCTGCTGGATATTTTTGGGTGGCATGTTACCTCTATTTCCTCGACGTCCAGGGTAATGGATGAGAGTATAGAAAGTTCACACTGTACACTTCCTTTTTAAAGATTTATTTGCTGAACTTGGTAAAAGAATAAAATAAGTGGTTGAAGAGGTGGAAGGGTAACAGGTAAATAGGTTCAGGTGTATTAATTAATTTATTGCGGCAGTGTTTGCACAAATTTCTTTTATACTTATATTTATATTTTCTTTGTCAATTCCAGAGAGATATTAAATCTTGCTTGGCGGCAACATATATTGGCTTGCCATAGATGTTTTTTTAACAAATCCATTTAAATCCTTGTATGTCCAATATTTGACCATCTAAACATTTCAGTAGATTATTATACTACTAGTACTCATTTTGTTCTCTTGCGCTATGAATCAGCAACAGAGGACTTTCCATATTATATGACTCACTCTACATATTCCTCACCTTAGGCTGACTGGTTGATGAGCATTGTGTGAGTCACTTGTGATGCTTTGTCCGCTGCACGCCAGCGTAGTATACCATCTGCCGTGTCGGTCACGTGCTCACCTCACCCGCTAGGAGGACCTGTGGTCACTTTGGAGGTAACTGCTGGCTCTTTGTCGATGCAAAGTTTATGTTAATGAAATTGTTATGCAATTGTTCCATATTTTTGTATATGCTTAATCTTTGCTCATTATTATTTATTCTTTATTTCATTGTTATCTTTATTATTTTTCTTTTTCTTTATTTGCTTCATTTATGTATGTTTATTTAAAAGAATGGTATGTGAAACATCCATGGCTTTACTTGCTGTGGTGCAGTATTAGACACTTATTTATGGAGTATGTATTCTTTTCAGATTACTTAATACTTCCATGCGTCCCTGAAGAAGCCCCCCTGGGCGAAACATGTAGGACTACTAGCATGGGACACGTATATTAAGCTCCTGCATGGTGTCATTACTCTCCTCGTTGTGATCATTTTCTACTGTGATTTTTGTATCATCTTTTGTATATATTATTAAACATTTATATTTTTATAGTATTACGATTTCTGAATGATTTCTGTGGTTCCAGATTAACCATTATAATCTTTGATACCAGTTTATATTTGAATTATCCAATATGCATTCATAAAGTCCCATGCCATATCCCACCACTGGGACGCCATATACATTTTCCTACCAGGGATGGAAATGCATTTGGCTACTATAATTGTTTACTATAGTGCACGCTCTATATTATTTTCTCTATTCACTTTATTTATTCATTAATAGTTTATATTACATATAGATATTAAAGAGGTCTGTTCTCATCTGAAAACAGTATTTCTTTTGGATAATCAAACTTAGAACTGGCTGGAGAAAAATAAATATCACTTGTAGACAAACCTGCACTTTTTTTAAAGGTGGGGTCTGGGGAGGGGCCAGAAACGTTTTTTGTACAATACTTCCTTTATTAATTCTACACTGTAAACATCTACCGCATGAGTAAAAACCTGTAAAAAAAAGTGTAAAGCCCTGCACACACGATCGGATATCTGATGGAATCTAATCCGATGGATTTTTTCGTCGGATATTCGATGAAGCTGACTTTCATCAGTCTTGCCTACACGCCATCAGTCAAAAATCCAATCGTGCCAAAACGCGTGACGTAAAACACTACAACGAGCTGAAAAAACGAACTTCAATGCTTCCAAGCATGCGTCGACTTGATTCTGTGCATGCATGGATTTTTGACCGATGGAGTTCCAAACAGACGATCAGATTTTTCTATTGTTTTTTTATCCATAGGAAAAATGTAAAACATGTTCTATTTTTTTAAACCAATGGAAATAAAACCGATGGGGCCCACACACGATCGGTTTGCCCGATGAGAACAGTCCATCAGTCAGTTTTCAGCGGACAAACTGATCGTGTGTACACGGCTTAAGTGTTCTTGTCCCTTTGATAGGTGGGTCCAATACACCAGGAGCAAAAATGTTTCTTAAGTTTGGAGCCTTTTTATAGATACATTTAGGGACTAATGCGAGTGCTTCCCCAAATATCTTGTCCCTCAACAATATATCCCAGTGCTTTTTGAAAATATTTAACATTTTACGCCTTTGGGTATTGTATCCTAGTAGAATCCTGAACTCCTCTCCGTTTAAATTTTTCTTTCTGTTTTACCTTTATTTAATAACAAGTCTTTTCTATTTACAGTATGTAGGAGTATAAAGAGGACCTGTCCTCACTCTATACATGTATGTAGGAGTATAAAGAGGACTTGTCATGGCTCTATACATGTATAGGAGTATAAAGAGGACCTGTCCTCACTCTATACATGTATGTAGGAGTATAAAGAGGACTTGTCATGGCTCTATACATGTATAGGAGTATAAAGAGGACCTGTCCTCACTCTATACATGTATGTAGGAGTATAAAGAGGACTTGTCATGGCTCTATACATGTGTATAGGAGTGTAAAACTACGTGTCATGACTCAATACATGTATGTAGGAATATAAAAAGGACCTGTTATGGCTCTATTATAGGAGTATAAAGAGGACCGGTCATGGCATTATATGTGTATATAGAAGTATAAAGAGGACCTGTCATGGCTCTATACATGTACAAGACAAAACAAAACAAGCAACAAGTAGCGTCATGTCACAAGTGAGTATAAAAGAGAAGAGAGACGCCTTTAAGTGTAGCAATATGGTTACATTTAATGCCCCTTTTACACTAGTGCGACTTCAAAGTCGCCTGATTTTACCGCAAAATATTGCTATACTTACTGGCGTCACTCTTCTGTTTTAGGCCGGGTTCACATCTATGTGAATTGGTTGCTGCTTAAACCGCATGCAATTCACATAACATTGTAAAATACATTGATTTCAATGAGGCTGGTTCACATATGTGTGATGCATTCGCACTGCGCATTGCCGAAAAAACGTGTGCGTTTTCTAGGCATTGCGGTGTGGCTCAGGTGCGAATTCAGGCCCATTATCTTCTATAAGCATGCATCTGATTCGCAGATGTGTTCATTTCTCTTCAGGATTTCTCTCATTCACCTCAATACACTTCCCCCCTCCCCCTCCCCTCTCCTAGGTCTCCAAATTCGCAGCTAAAATGAAGATGATCTGCTGAACAGTTCTCTTATCTCTCTGCAGAGATAAGAGAGCTGAAATTCACATACGGCCTTATACACTGTATTTCCTGCTGGGTTTTGCTAATCCCCTTGTGGAGGCTTCCATTTGTGGATGGACATTTTATGGTTACACAACCTATTACATTGCTATAATCTTTTTATATAGACTATAAAACTGAAGGACCTATGAATAAATGGTTGTGGAATGAATCATTTAAAATGTACATTATTTCTTATGGGGAGATTTGCTTTGGTATACTAGTGCTTTGGATTACAAGCATGTTTCTGGAAAGAATTTTGCTTGCAATCCAAGGTTTTACTGTATATAGAAGTATAAAGAGGATCGGTCAGGGCTCTATACATGTATATAGCAGTATAAAAGGACGTGTCTTGGCTCAATACATATATGTAGGAATATAAAGAGGACCTGTCATGGCTCTATACATGTATGTAGGAGTAAAAAAAGACCTGTGAGGCCTAGTACACACGAGAGGATTTATCCGCGGATACGGTCCACCGGACCGTATCCGCAGATAAATCCTCTCGAGGATTTCCGCGGATTTTGATCCGATGGAGTGTACTCACCATCGGATCGAAATCCGCGCCGAAATCCCATCGCGACGCTGTCATATAAGGAATTCCACGCATGCGTCGAATCATTACGACGCATGCGGGGGATCCATTTGGACGGATTGATCCGGTGAGTCTGTACAGACCAGCGGATCAATCCGTTGGGATGGATTCAAGCGGATAGATTTTAAAGCATGTCTTCAAATTTGTATCCGCTTGAAATCCATCCCAGGGGATAAAAATCTGCGTAAACAGATCCGCTGGATTGTACACACCAGGGGATCTATCCGCTGGAGTCGGTCCGCGGATCAATTCCAGCGGATGGATCCTCTCGTGTGTACGGGGCCTCAGGGCTCTATACATGTATGCAGAAGTATAAAGAGGACCTGTCATGGCTCTGTACATGTATGTAGGAGTATATAGAGGACCTGTCATGGCTCTATACATGCATAGGAGTATAAAGAGGACCTGTCATGGCTCTATACATGTATGTAGGAGTATAAAGAGGACCTGCCAGGGCTCTATACATGTGTATATAGGAGTATAAAAGGAAGTGTCATGGCTCAATACATGTATGTAGGAATATAAAGAAGACCTGTCATGGTTGTATACATGTATAGGAGTATAAAGAGGACCTGTCATGGCTCTAAACTTGTATTAAGGGGTATAAAAAGGAACGGTTATGGCTCTATACATGTGTATAGAAGTATAAAGAGGACCTGTCATGGCTCTTTACATGTATGCAGGAGTATAAAGAGGACCTGTCATGGCTCTGTACATGTATGTAGGAGTATATAGAGGACCTGTCATGGCTCTATACATGCATAGTAGTATAAAGATGACCTGTCATGGCACTATACATGTATGTAGGAGTATAAAGAGGACCTGTCATTCCTCTATACATGTATATAGGAGTATAAAAGGACCTGTGCGTGGCCGGTGGCCGCGATGTTAGCCGGCCACCCGCGATCGCTCCACAGAGAGCCAGAATGGGGATCTGTCAATGTAAACAGACAGATCCCCATTTTGACAGGGGAGAAGAGACAGATCTGCTGTTCCTAGTGATTAGGAACAGAGATCTCCCTCCTCCTCCAGTCAATCCAATCCCCCCCAGTTAGAAACACCTCCCAGGGAACACATTTAACCCCTTTCCTGCCAGTGACATTTACACAGTAATCTGTGCATTTTTATAGTACAGATCACTGTATAAATGTCACTGGTCCCAAAAAAGTGTCAAAAGTGTCCGATTACCACCATTACTAGTAAAAAATAATAATAATAATAAAAATGCCATAAATCTATCCCCTATTTTACAGACGCTATAACTTTTGCGCAAACTAATCAATATACACTTATTGCATTTTTTTTACCAAACATATGTAGAAGAATACATATTGGCCTAAACTAATAAAGACATTTTTGTTTTTATTTTTTTGGGATGTTTATTATGGCAAAAAAGTAAATAACTTTTTTTTTTTTCAAAATTGTCGCTATTTTTGTTTATAGCACAAAAAAACAACAACAGAAGTGATCAAATACCACCAAAAGAAAGATCTATTTGTGGGGAAAGAAGGACGTACATTTTATTTAGGTACAACGTCACATGACCGCGCAATTGTCAGTAAAATTGATGCAGTGCCGAATCACGAAAAAAATTATTGAAGTGCATTATTTCTATTATTACATTGTTATATAAAATAAAATAGTTCAACTTACCATAATTGAAAATCAGTGGGAGCCCCGAGTGTGTCACTTGCCACGTCACCTGCCACCAGATGTGGATTGTCACTTGCCACGACGTCACCTGCCACACATTGCGGATTGTCACTTGCCACAACGCCACCTGACACACTAATCACCTAGAAAACCAGGGGAAATAGGCAAGGGCTATTGGACTATGTCGGTACTTAGGTAAATCAGTTATCAATAGAGTATAGTAAAGATAAAAAAAGTTTAATTTATTAAAACATAAACATAACATAAATGACTTGAGAAATACACAGTATTTTAAAATTACAGAGATGGTGATGTAAAACAATTGATTATACGACCAGCCAACACCTGATGAGGATGGTATAACGAGCCCAAGTTGCGGGCAACAATCAGGCGGAGGGGGTCATATAGATCAGGCTCTCAACTAGTTTCGCTACTACAGGGGTAGCTTCGTCAGGAGATTTTGGGTCTGTGAATATAGATTCACTCCTTGGAGGAGCCTAGACCCCACGTAGAGACAAGGACCTACGTAGGCTATAGATGGTGATGAAGTTGCCCCCAACAAGGTGGGAATCTGTATTGACTGCAGGGCCGTCTTTAATATGGTTTGGGCCCTGGGCAAACATTTTTTTTGGGCCCCCCTCCAGCTTATTTTGGGCCTGGCTGGTTCACATGTATGTTTTGGCGCCCCTCATTTGTGCAGGCACAGCAGTCCATTGATCTGAATGGGCTGCCATGCCTTCGTTTCCTGCAGAAAAAAGGTGCATTCAGCATTTTAAAAATACAGTTGCCTTGAAATCCATTCTGCTTTTGCACCATGCTACTTACCTGCAGTTCTTGCACCATGCTGCTTACCTGCAGTTCTTGCACAAAACGCACTGTGTTTTTAAAAGCGTGACCTAAACATCTAAAAATGCAGCAAGTTTGACAGTGCGGGAACTGCAGATAAGTCACAGCAGACAGCAGAATGAACAGACAGTGCTGTATTTCAGTGCTTGATGGGCATAGGTGTGCTGTGTGCGCAGCCTATTGCATGAGGCATGCGCTTTTCTTCGCAGGAAACGCAGGCATGGCGGCCCATTCAAATGAATGGGCTGCTGTGCCTGCGCAAATGTGGGCCACCAAAACACATACATGTGAACCAGCCAGGCCCAAAATAAGCCCATCAAGCAGTTAAATACAGACAGTAATGCCATGTGCTCTGGGGCCTTACTCAGCCTGGACTGCAGGTCTGGTCTGTGATTTAAAGAGTTCCTCTATTTTACACATGGCATGGCATGGGGTCCCATGGTGCTAAAGCAGAATGGACAGCCGGTGCTGTGACCCCATGCCATGCCATGTGTAAAATAGAGGAACTTTTTAAAACACTGACCAGACCTGCAGTGAATCATTAAATATTATAAAGACTTTGGGCACACTCTACAGAAAACTTCTATTTACAATATAGATTAGCAAACAGTGACATGAGGAGCAGGACATGAAGAAGTCAGCCTCGGGAAGAGCAAACTGGGGATGTTATAAAATCACATTCTAATTCACTTTTACATACAAGCAGCACCCAGTGGCAGGAAGGGAGAAGTGCACGTCTAAAGGGAAGCCAGGGGTGCTGTACATTTTAAAACACTGGGAAGGGAAGCAGTACTGTCACTGGCTGCATGCCGCTGATGATTTTCAGCCTGATTTGTGGGCAGCACAGGGGCTTAACGGGCGGCAGGGCCGCCATCAGGAATTATGTGGCCACTTACATAGCTTCAGGCATGGGCCCCCTGGAGCAGAGAACTGGGATGGGGGGGTGCTGCCGCCTGTAATTGAGAAGCAGGGGGGGGGCTGCCGCAAATTTAGAAGCGGGGGGCCCTTTACAAAAAAAGAAATAAAGAAAGAAATAAAGAAAATATATATAAAAAAAGGGGTGTAGCCATCCGGGGCCCTGGGGACCTCTGGGCCCTTTAATAAAAAGAAAAAAGGAAATAAAAAATATTTTAAAAAATATATTTTAAAAAGGGGGTTGCCATCTGGGGCCCTGGGCCCTTTAATAAATAATAAAAAATATATATATAAAAAAAGAAACATTTATAAAAAAAAAGGGGGGAGGGCTGCCTACCAGGGCCCTGGGGACCTCTGGGCCCTTTATATATTTATTTTTTATTTATTTTTATTAAAGGGCTCAGAGGTCCCCAGGGCCCCATGTGGCAAACACCCTTTATTTTTTTTATAAATGTTTATTTTTTTATTTTTGTTTATATATATATATATATTTTTTTTATTAAACAAAAATAAAAAAATAAACATTTATAAAAAAAATAAAGGGTGTTTGCCACATGGGGCCCTGGGGACCTCTGAGCCCTTTAATAAAAAAAAAATATATATATATATATATATATATATATATAAAAAGAAAAAAAAAGAAATAACATATATAAAAAAAAGTTTTATTAAAAAAAGGGGGGTTGCCATCCGGGGGCCCTGGGGACCTCTGGGTCCTTTAATAATAATAATAATAATAATAACATTTATATTATATATATATATATATATATATATATATATATATATATATATATATATATATATATATATATATATATATATAAAAGAAATATATAAAAAAAAATTTTTTATAAAAAATGGGGGGATGTCATCTGGGGCCCTGGGGAACTACGGGCCCCTGGGACACGCTGCTGGATCTACCGACTCTAGTGGTTCTAACCCTGTACCTCCATTGCTGGCACCCCCTAACCGGGCTCTCCCAGAAGTGTTCCTTTGGCGGCTCCTTTTGCTGGTCCTCGCCTACTATTAAATAGGTCCCATGTGGGGTCTAGGCTCCTCCAAGGAGTGAATCTATATTCACAGACCCAAAATCTCCTGACGAAGCTACCCCTGTAGTAGCGAAACTAGTTGAGAGCCTGATCTATATGACCCCCTCCGCCTGATTGTTGCCCGCAACTTGGGCTCGTTATACCATCCTCATCAGGTGTTGGCTGGTCGTATAATCAATTGTTTTACATCACCATCTCTGTAATTTTAAAATACTGTGTATTTCTCAAGTCATTTATGTTATGTTTATGTTTTAATAAATTAAACTTTTTTATCTTTACTATACTCTATTGATAACTGATTTACCTAAGTACCGACATAGTCCAATAGCCCTTGCCTATTTCCCCTGGTTTTCTAGGTGACTGGGGTCCTAGATTAACCTTACCTCTATTCAAATTATGATAGGATGATGGTACTTTTACGTTATGTCTTTTTTTCTTTACTGAGAGGTTTCCTTATAAGCCACCTGACACACGTTTGCAGATTTTTACTTACCTGCCAGCTATAGACTGGGCGAAAGGACCCGAGCATTCGTCCAAGGCTCGCCACTTCCTAAGTGTATTGCAGGACAATTTCATGGGTCAGATGGTACATGCACCAACAACAAACAAAGCATTACTAGACCTACTGATTACTAAAAATACAGACCTGATCACGGATGTGTAAATATGGGGCAATTTAGGAAACAGCGATCACAGGTAAATTAGTTTTATTAACCACTTACCGCCCGGTCAATAGTATATTGACGATATAAAAAACCAAGGGTGCAATCAGCGCAAAAAATAATTCACAAATACCCTCCCCCCCCCCCCCCCCCCCAATAATGCAAGCTGAACACTGACAGGATAATCACAAAATCCAAAAGAGTGCAAATGTAAAAGAAATTAGTGCAGCGCAAGAAATAAATAATAATATACAAAGTAAGTGCAAATGTTAAAAAAGCAACTATTACAATTGCAGAATAATAAGTAATATATGAATGTGTAAAGTCCAATAAGTGAAAAAAATCCAAAGATTTGTGTGACAACAACTTCCAAAGATCTTCACCGGTGACTTTTGTTTCAGAATAAAGTGATCCCTCCACCATTAAGAATGGCTACTCTAACCTTAAATTATGGACCCCTGTTTTACCAGGCAGTCATACCAGCAGAAATCAAAACACCAAGTTGATACAATGTATTTAGGACAGGCTCCTCAAACTCAGCAGCATTGGGATCATTGGGATATTATATATTTCTTGCGCTGCACTAATTTATTTTACAATAGTATATTGACGTCTGGGAAGTGGTTCTGTTATCCTGACTGGACGTCTATTGACGTCCTGCAGGATAACAGCTGCAGCGTGCCCGTGGGGGCGCGCATCGCGGCGATTGGTGGTGCGGTGTGTCAGTCTGACACACCGCTACACCGATCTCGGTAAAGAGCCTCCGAGAGATGCTCTTTACCATGTGATCAGCCGTGTCCGATGTAAACAGGAAGAGCCGTTGATCGGCTCTTCCACACTCGCGTCTGACAGATGCGAGTAGAGGAGAGCCGATCGGCGGCTCTCCTGACAGGGGGCGTTCGGGCTGATTATTCATCGGCACAACCCCCCCTTGGATGCCCACACTGGACAACCAGGGGAGCTGCCAGGACCACCAGGGAGGCATTCAACTTGTGGATGGCCAGGTACATCCCCCATGGCCATCTACATGTTCCAAAAAATTCCAAAAATATGCCAATCAGTGCCAACAAATGGGCACTGACTGGCACAACAGTACAGTAGTTAAAACAGTGATGCCCAGCAATGCCTCACACCAGTAATCAGTGCCACTCAGTGTCCCTCAGTGCCACTTATCAGTGCCCATCCGTGCCCACCTATCAGTGACCATCAGTGCCCATCTGTGCCAGACATCAGTGACGCCCATAAGTACCCATCAGTGCCACCCATAAGTACCCATCAGTGCCGCCCATGAGCGCCCATCAGTGCCGCCCATGAGCGCCCATTAGTGCCGCCTATCAGTGCCCATCATCAGTGCTTATCAGTGCCACCTCATTGGTTCCCATCTGTGCCGCCTTATCAGTGCCAGACAGTGCAGCCATATCAGTGCCAGTCTGACTGTTTTGGATTTAATTTACAAATAAAGGTGTTGTATCGGTGTGTGGCCATCCAGGATTTTTTCTTGCTCTTTAAAACTTTTCCACGCAAGGGAATTTAAAAAAGAAACGTGGCCCTTCACTAAAATTAGAAGAGAAGTGGTTTAACCTTACACTGTGTAGAGGGTTTTTTACTGTTAGGCCCCGTACACACGGTCGGTTTGGTCCGATGAGAATGAACCGAAGTTCATTTTCATCGGACCAAACCGACCGTGTGTATAGGCTATCGGTCTGTTTTCCTTTGGTCCAAAATTTTAAAACATGCTTCAAAACCGAACCGATGGACCGCTGCCCCATCGGACCAAACCGATGGTTAGTACAGAAAAGCATTGGTTCAAAACCCGCGCATGCTCAGAATCAAGTCGACGCATGCTTGGAAGCATTGAACTTTGTTTTATTCAGCACGTTGTGTGTTTGACGTCACCGCGTTCTGACCCGATCGGATTTTGGACTGACGGTGTGTACACATATCAGGCCGTACGGCCACTTCAGAGGTGAACCGATGAAAACGGTCCGTCGGACCATTCTCATCGGTTTTGTCCGACCGTGTGTACGGGGCCTCAGAGTGCTAAGGATGTGGAATCCTCTTCCACAAGCAGTGGTTTCAGTGGGTAACAATGATAATTTCAAAAAACTATTAGATGGGCATCT
Organism: Rana temporaria; assembly: GCF_905171775.1. NCBI lineage: Eukaryota > Metazoa > Chordata > Amphibia > Anura > Ranidae > Rana > Rana temporaria. The sequence goes on along the minus strand of NC_053496.1, from coordinate 137,591,128 downwards.
AAACAACCACAACATACAGGGATATGCAATATAATATTAACATAAAAGCACACATACGGGATGGACTTGATGGACTTGCGTCACCCCCTCCTAAAAATAATTTGTAAACTCAATCAGATGTAGCTAATCACCTTCTCAATAGCACACAAAGCCATTTGCTTTTCAAAAGTGATCAGCTGTTGTCATTTTGATTGGCTTAGAATTAAAAGAGCTTTCCTGGAGCATTTCAGTCCCTTGTATTGCAACTGGCGCAAATAATCAACTATAGGTGATAGCTATATCCAGGAGATCTTTTGACAGCTAAGGACAGGCACAAGTCAGAAGATGGATACAAAAAAAGTTCAAAGGTTTGATCAATAGAAGGTATTTGGTACAACAAAGACCCTCCCTGGATCAGGACATTGCTCCAAACTGGATGAAAGAGCCAGGAGGAAACTGGTCAGAGAAGATGCCAAGAGACCTACAGTGACTCTGAAGCATGTGCAGGAATTTATGGTCATGGTGTGCATGTGATGTGACAACAATATCACAAATTCTCCACAAATGGGGCTTGTATGGGAGGGTTGGAAGAAAAAAGCCACTCAAAAAAGGCCACATGCAGTCACGACTGAGCTTTGCTAAAATGCACCTTGAAGATTCTGAGACAAGGGTGCTCCTGTTTCCAATTCAGTGATCTGTTTTTATTAATAATTAAAAAAAAATCCTGACTTGTTGGTGTTATATCCTCTGCTTGTATTTTATAATTTAAATGCAATAAATGCAGCTGGGTAAAACAAAAAGTGTGTCTGTCTTCATTTCAGGCTGCAAAGCAACAAAATTTGATTTGAAAGGGGATGATTCTTTTCTAAACCCACTTCTTGTATGTCTGTGGATCTTAATTGCATGTATGTGTACATTGCATGTATGAGAGCATGATTTTAAATGTACATGCGTCTATGTCATAATAAACCAAGGTGCTCTTTATAGTTGCAGCAAAAAACTAAATAGACTGCTGATGGCTTTTCTGCTTTTGGCCAATGCAGACAGTTTTCAGGAGTTCATCAGTCTCCATGTGTTCATCAGTAGTCTGAGACTAAAGAAGGAGCCACTTTAGTCCCAGGTGGGAGTGCCCCCCGTCAGTAAAATCCAAATTCCCAGCCACTTGCTAAGGATTCTGATTTTTCAAATACCTGTCTCATGCCCCCCAACCGAGTACTTAAAGTGTCACATTTGGCACCTTTCAGGGGGAGGAGGGAGCAGATACCTGTGTAATACAGGTGTAGCAAGGTGTTACCATTGCATACATCTTAACAGACTGCAGTTTGTGTTTGAATAGAAATTTGTCTCCCTCTGGTGTCCGCTTTAGGCTAAATTATTAAAGCTTGTTTGGTTCAGTTATTCATGGATAAAGCATTATGGGCATTGTGGTACGAGAGACAGAGACTTTATTGCCGTGGGTGGAATTGAGACTACATTACCCACAAGGCCACTGTACTACCAAAGTGCAATGCGTCACGCACAGCCTGATGGAAGAACTTATTTAAGGCAAGTGTGGTCTCAGCCCACTTTCTCGGGACACCATCTTACAGCGAGCAGGAGGCCTGCGTTGAGGCCTGCTGTAAGTGCGCTTAGGCCTGAGAAGCCTGGGCCTAATGTTAAAGAGAGCAGAACGCCTAGCCAGAGAGGGATCTTTGTGGACAATTTCACTGACCGAGCCGAAGAGGGACCAGTCTACAACTCACAGCATCTGGAGTCACCTTTCCACCAGTACCCAGGGAGCGGCCGTGCGGAGGACCAGGGGCCTCGTGTTACAGAGAGACCGACCACTGAAGGAAGGTTCCGGAATGAGGAAAACCAGCGAAGCGAGGCCTCATTTGGTGAGCGGGCGCTTTCCCATCAGCATAGTTAACTAACTCACAGGAGTGTGATTTTCATAAATTTCACTTGTACTTGCTGGCGTCTGCAGCGCCGCAAGTAGGGACATATCGCCTCCTGAGAGCGATCCGACGATTTGGGGGAATTAGCGTTCATTTTATCACTACATTGTGTGCATCAAGTGTTTGCCTTTTCTTCCACCCTGTTTATTGGAATACAAATAATTAAGTGCACCAACGGAGCTAGCAGAAGATTAACTGACTCTTAAAGGAACAGCCACCCGTTTTTTCTATTCCCACAAGTTGTTACTACAGGACACGCACCAGTTGAACTGTCCACTAGGGGAAGCCATACAGTTGTGAGTCTATGTGTTTGATATAACTGTTTGCATCACGTTGTGATTTTTGCTGTTTTTATGTGAGACTTGGTGGGGAGGTGTTGATGTCATTGCATTGAGAGATTCCTCCACCATACTCTCACTCAGGTCTGGCCCTCAGGTCAAGTTATTTGGGTCTGATTTCAGGGATATTCCGGACCAGGCACTTCCATTGACTTTGGAACTGCCTGATAAGAGCCAGAGGCTCTAATAGGCTTCCCAAATAGAGACTGTAAGCTCTAATCGGCTTCCAAATGGTTAAACAGCGGGCGCGAATTGTACGTGATTGTATAATGCCCAGCCGTGGGTTGTGGGCGTGAAGCTCCGTGACCGCAGCCGCGGGACTCGCAGGCCCGATCGCCGCTGGAGTCCTGTGATCGGTCCCCGGAGCTGAAGAACGGGGAGAGCTGTGTGTAAACACAGCTTTCCCGTTCTTCACTGTGGCGCCGTCATCGATCGTGTGTTCCCTTTTATAGGGAATCACAATCAATGACATCAGACCTACAGCCACATCCCCCTACAGTTAGAAACACAGATGAGGTCACACTTAACTCCTTCAGCGCCCCCTTGTGGTTAATTACCAAACTGCAATTGCCATTTTCACAGTAAACAATGCATTTTTAATGCATTTTTTGCTGTGAAAATGACAATGGTCTCAAAAATGTGTCAAAATTGTCCGATGTGTCCGCCATAATGTCGCAGTCACGAAAACAATAGTTGATCGCCGCCATTAGTAGTAAAAAAATTTTTTTATAAAAATGCAATAAAACTATCCCCTAATTTGTAAACGCTATAAATTTTGCGCAAACCAATCGATAAACGCTTATTGCGATTTTTTTTACCAAAAATAGGTGGAAGAATACGTATCGACCTAAACTGAGTAAAACATAGTTTTTTATATATTTTTGGGGGATATTTATTATAGCAACAAGTAAAAAATATAGAATTTTTTTCAAAATTGTCGCTCTATTTTTGTTTATAGTGCAACAAATAAAAACCGCAGAGGTGATCAAATACCACCAAAAGAAAGCTCTATTTGTGGGAAAAAAAGGACGCCAATTTTGTTTGGGAGCCACGTCGCACGACCGCACAATTGTCAGTTAAAGCGACGCAGTGCCGAATCGCAAAAAGGGGCCTGGTCCTTTACCTGCATTTTGGTCCGGGTCTTAAGTGGTTAAAGGCTTATATGCAAGTTATTGCCATAAAAAGTGTATGGGGACCTGGGCACTGCCCCAGGGGACATGTACCAATGCAAATTTTTTTTTTTTTAAATGACCGTTTTTTCAGGAGCAGTAATTTTATTAATTATTAAAGTGAAACAAAAATGAAATATTCCTTTAAATATTGTGCCTGGGGGGTCCCCTTAGTCTGCCTGTAAAGTGGCGCATCTGTGCAATGTGTAGAACAGTGCTGCAGCAAAATGAAATTTCTAAAGGAAAAAATGTCATATAAACTTGCTCGCGGCTGTAATGTATTGCTGGCTCCCGGTAATTTAGATTAAAAACCAAGGAAAAAAATCTGTGTGGGTCCCCCCCTCAGTCCATACCAGGCCCTTTGGGTCTGATATGGATTTTAAGGGAAACTCCACGCTAACATTTTAAAAACAATTGGCGTGGGTTCCCCCAAAAAAACAATACTAGACCCTTATCCGAGCATGACTCCTGGAGGACAGGATGGGGGGTGAGCGAGCGCCCCCACCCTCTCCTGAACTATACCAGACCCCATGGAGATCATCATCCCTATGTACCTGTGGTCCTAGCATCTCAGTACTCTGACCTTTGCACAGTCCTGTCGTCCCATTGCCTCCAGTAACCCTTGCACTCTGTGCCTTGCACTCTGTAACCCTTACACTCTGTGCCTTCAGTGACTCCTATGCCCCCCAATGTCTTCAAATTCAGTGTTTCTGAGTTCCAGTGGGCCTGGAGTCTCTGTCTCTTTGTTTTTTGTCCTCAGACGTGTATCTGATCATGCTCATCTGCTGACTGCCCAGACCTTTGGCCTGACCCCACTTCCGAGGTTGCTTATTTATTTGGTACTTTGTTCTGGTTCTTACCCCGGTTAGGTCCCGTCTGCACACACGCGTCAATGGAGCCATCCAGGAGCAAAGCCCATCACCCCTTGCTTGGTCTGTTGGTGAATGCCTGGCAGATTGTTCACCTCAGTCCTTTTTAGAGCTTATGAATTGCATGACTGGCTTTACAAATTCTGAACATCATTTAGACCTTAAAGTGATTGTACACGATCACCTTGTAAAACAAGCCATTCAGTCTAAAAAAAAAAAAAAAATCCCTTTTTATAAAGGATCACATTCCCTCTGTTCTGAGCTGCATAAGAGCTGGGGGAGGAAAAGCAGCAGCACTCTGAGCTTCCCAGTAAAATGCTGTGCAGGGGGGTGTCAGGACAATGCTGATCATTGGAATAGAATACACTAAGTTCCCAGCACAGCTAGAGAACTGACCATGATGTGCTCTCCTGCTTAGTGTGGTCAGTTTTTATTTAGACAGCAAGGGGACTAGCAGGAACACCAGGAATTTCACATAAAGGAAGCAATACAAAGAGAAAGGGATACTTTCTCATACAAGTACATGGTACAGCAGGCACATATTGGGAATATGAAGATGTTTTAAGGGACATTAGATTGTAAGCTTCTTTATGGGTTGGCACTGATATGAATGCTGAATGTGTTCTGTGGAGTGCTACTGTACAGAACTTATTAGTGCTATATATTGTTACCTGTTGTTTTTTTTTATTTTTTTTTAAGGTAGAAGAGATGACTGATGAAAAAAATAATAATTTTGTGAAAAGTATTACAAATAATACTATTCTCAACTGAGAAAAATAATTGGGGAATCATAGTTCATCCTTTTATTTTACTTTGCTATATGCAGAATAAAGTGTACTTTGAAACTCACATTGGTCATAGATATTGGAACAATACATGGCTGCATACAGAGACGCTTGTGTCCTCCTTACATAGGTTTCCTTACAAAGTTTAGGAAGTCTCATCTCAGGTCATTCAGTGATGAGAGCAAACAGAGCTGAAACAGGAAGCACCCAGGAGAGTCAGAGAAGAGACATCAAAGGCTGACCCACAGCTGCTGATGACTTCAAAAATGAGGTTTCCTTACACTCCGAGCAGCCAATGTTTTTAATTAGGGGTACAGATGTTTGTTTCCAATTAAGGATAATCAATAGGAGGAAGAAATCTATTATTTGTCTTACTTGATTCACCTATCAGTGAAAGATTAAGTTGGTGGCTAAATTGTACTGGTGCTTTTTTTTATATTTACTGCTGCCTTTCCAACACACCATTTTTATAGTATCCTGCAGAAAGCAATCCTGTCTTTTTACTATTTTAGGATGCTTATTACTGTTCCTAAATATTGGCCATCGGCTGGTATGCCTTATAAAGTCCAATATATATATATATATTAGAGCTGCACAATTAATCGTTAAAAAAATCGTGATCTCGATTCAACCCCTCTAATGATCTCCAATGCAGAGTTTGCTGATTCTTTCATATAACAAGTGGAGAGACGTCATCTGTTCACTCAGCTGTCAAAAGAAAATACCCGGGCAGTCTGCCAAGTTTAGATCAAAGGGATAAACTTCTGTGTGTGTAAACAAAAAGTCCAGGCAGTCTGCCAAGTTTTTTTAACAACATGAAACATTGTAACTAACTTCCTTCTTAGAGCAAACTTCTGTGTGTAAATGCAGGAAGTTTAAAAGAGTTGTAAAGGAAAAACAATGTTGCCTAAAATTAATGTCTGCAAGGTAGACAGACAGAATAGTGTAATGATTCTGTTAAAAAACAAGTAAATACCTAATAAATTCCTTCATCTATATCACCTCCGGCGTTCTAGTTTCTGTTCTCTCATTCACTTCCTGGTTTGCATCATTCGTTCATATAAGAACTACATTTCCCAGTATGAATTGCGGCACGCCCAGTAATTCACACCTCCTTGAAGTCTCTAACACGTAGAGAGTGTCCTGTCGCACAGATGTAGTTCCCAGGAGGGGGCGAGCATGTTACTGACCACCGCAGTAAAGCCTCCCTTCACGGTGGTCAGTAAAATAAGACAAGCAGGAAGTGAACAGAACAGAGAAGAAATAGAGCAACTTCTGAGCAAAAACGAACAATGAGGAAGTGAAAAGAGGAATGTCTGCAGGTAAAGGATGCTTATTATGAAAAAAAAAATTTCCTTTACAACCCCTTTAACCACTTAACCACTTAAGACCCGGACCTTTAGGCAGCTAAAGGACCCAGACAGTTTTTGAGATTCGGCACTGCGTCGCTTTAACTGACAATTGTGCGGTCGTGCGACGTGGCTTCCAAACAAAATTGGCGTCCTTTTTTACCCACAAATAGAGCTTTGTTTTGGTGGTATTTGATCATCTCTGCGGTTTTTATTTTTTGCGCTATAAACAAAAATACAGCGACAATTTAAAAAAAATTCAATATTTTTTACTTTTTTTCTATAATAAATATCCCCCAAAAATATATAAAACATAATTTTTTTCCTCAGTTTAGGCCGATACGTATTTTTCTACCTATTTTTGGTAAAAAAAATCGCAATAAGCGTTTATCGATTGGTTTGCGCAAAATTTATAGCGTTTACAAAAAAGGGGATAGTTTAATTGCGTTTTTATAAAAAAACATTTTTTACTACTAATGGCGGCGATCAGCGATTTTTTTCATGACTGCGACATTATGGCGGACACTTCGGACAATTTTGACACATTTTTGGGACCATTGTCATTTTCACAGCAAGAAATGCATTTAAAATGCATTGTTTACTGTGAAAATTACAGTTGCAGTTTGGGAGTTAACCACAAGGGGGCGCTGAAGGGGTTATGTATGACCTCATTTGTGTTTCTAACTGTAGGGGGGTGTGGCTGTAGGTGTGATGTCATCGATTGTGGTTCCCTATAAAAGGGAACACACGATCGATGACAGCGCCACAGTGAAGAACGGGGAAGCTGTGTTTACACACAGCTCTTCTCGTTCTTCAGCTCCGGGGACCGATCGCGGGACTCCAGCGGCGATTGTGTCCGCGAGTCCCGCGGCCACGGTCATGGACCGGGTCGCGTGCACGTAAATCGGCGTGAATGGGTCCTGAAGTAGTTAAAGTCCAAATCTTTTTCTGACATTTGTTTCTTAAGTTAAAATCAATATTTTTTGCTGGAAAATTACTTGGAACCCAAACATTATAAATAGTGGTCATCAAATGCAATTTTTTGGGGAAAACTTCAATGAATAATAAAAAAATGGTCACACACAAGCGCTGTGAATAGATTATTGCAAATGGCTACCACTGCTGTCTCAGCCAATGAAGAGGGAGAGACCCTGGAGTGCTAAGGCTCTCATGCCCATCGCTGGATCGGGGTGGGGTTCAGGCAAGTTTTAGGCGTGAGGGGACTGCTGCACACAGAAGGATTTTTACCTTATGCATAGAATGTATGAAGGTAAAAAACCTTGAGTCTTTACAATTACGTTAAGAACCAGTGATTACAGCTAGTGCATTCTAAGCTGTTTGATGAGTTTTGGAAGCAGCAATACATCTAGTTTATACACTGGCAAAACACTGCATTTGTTTAAGTTCAGGGCCATGTGTTGCCAAAATCATACCCAGTATGTATGCTATACCCATTATTTGTCCAAAGCCCGAAACATTGAATTTATAGTTCACAGTACATGATATACCTGGTTTGCAATTTATGGATAGTATAGAACTATATCAAATCAACTTTGAGGACCAATGTTTTCCAGAAGTAGTGGATACCTAGCTACAATTTAATCATTTTTGAACAGGAGAAAAGGTTTCCAACTTACAAGTAGTAGGATCCTATGTACAGAATGACAAATTCACTGACAATCTATTGTTTTTTCGGAAGCAGTGATTTTAATAATGCTTAAAGTGAAACAATACAAGTGAAATGTTCCTTTAAATTTCATACTGAGGGGGGTGTGTAAAGTATGCCTGTAAAGTAGCGCATGTTTCCTGTGTATAGAACTGTCCCTGCACAAAGTGTCATTTCTGAAGGAAAAAAAGTCACAGCTATAATGAATTGTTGGCTCCCGGCAATACAGAGAAAAGGCATTGAAAGTCATTGAGAAAAAAAAATGCGTGGGGGTCCCCCCAAATTTAATTACCCTGCCCTTCAGGTCCGGTATGGCAATTAAGAGGACACTTTGTTACACTTTCTTTGTGAAATTGTAGGGGTACCCAATTAGCAGTTCACATGGGGGGGCTGGGATCTGGGTGTCCCCTTTGTTAAAGGGGTCTTCCAGATTCCGATAAGCCCCCCGCCCGCAGACCCCACAACCACTGGGCAAGGGTTGTGGGGATGAGGCCCTTTTCCCCATCAGCATGGGGGCATGGTGCTTTGAGAGGTCACAGACCCCCAAAGCATCCTCCCAATGTTAAGGGCATGTGGCCTGGTATGGTTCAGGAGGGGGGGCGCTCTCTTGTCACCCCCTCTTTTCCAGCGGCCTGCCAGGTTGCGTGCTCGGATAAAGGGTCTGGTATGGATTTTTGGGGGGAACTCCAAGCCATTTTTTTTATTTGAATGGAGTTCCCCTTAAAATCCACACCAGACCTGAAGGGTCTGGTATGGTTATTTGGGGGGAACCTCACGTCATTTTTTTTTTAATTTGACGCAGGGTTTCCCTTAATATCCATATCAGACCTGAAGGGCCTGGTAATTGAATTTTGGGGGACCCCCACGCATTTAAAAAAAAAAAAAAATGTATCAATTACTTTTCTCTGTATTGCCGAGACCCGACAATTCATTAAAGCCGCGAGTGATTTTAAATGACTTTTTTTCCTTCAGAAATTTCATTTTGTGCAGGGACAGTTCTAAGCACGAGAAACATGCGCTACTTCACAGGCATACTATACACCCCCCAGGTACGAAATTTAAAGGAATATTTAACTTTTATTGTTTTACTTTAAGCAATATTAAAATCACTGCTCCTGAAAAAAACAACCGTTTTTAAAACTTTTTTTTGCATTGATACATGTCCCCTGGACTATAACTTGCATATTAGCCTTTAAAATTAGCACATTATATTTCAAACGTTCGAGTCCCATAGACTTTAATGGGGTTCTAAAGTTCACACAAGCTTTTGGTCTGTTTGCAGGTTCTGGTGCGAACCGAACGGGGGGGGGGGGGTGTTCGGCTCATCCCTAGTCCGGAGTAAGTCCTTCAGGAAGAATCCAGGGCAGGTGGACATCTGGAAAAGGCATGCCAGGGGAGCTGGGTGCAGAGGAGAGAATGTGGAGTTTGTGTCAAGTCGATGCAGCCATGAGGGCAGTCAGGATTTACAAGTCAGGGTGCTGGGATAAGTAGTCCATCACCATTAAATCTACTAAAATTACCGGTTGTCGCCATGAGGGGTACTGGAGGCCCAAGGCCTTCAAATGTTTTATCGGCTACTTAAACTGGGACTTATTCAGAGTGAGGTGTAGTCATATTTGATGGCGTGACAGGAATACTAAGACTGTGACAGGAAGAGAAGTTCTGAGGTAAAAGACTGTTAAAGGGGTTGTAAAGGTAAAAAAAAAATCCCTAAATAGCTTCCTTTACTTTATTGCAGTCCTCCTTCACTTACCTCATCCTTCGATTTTGCTTTTAAATGTCCTCCTCACTTCCTGTTCTTCTGTCTGTAACTACACACAGTAATGCAACACTTTCTCCCCGCTGTGGAGAAAGCCTCTTGAGGGGGCGAGCAGGAGTGTCAGGACGCCCACTAACACACAGCTCCTTTCTCTATCTGCAAAGTAGATAGCGTCCTGACCCTCCTGCTTGCCCCCTCCCCCCTCAAGAGGCTTTCTCCACACCAGGGAGTTACAGACAGAAGAACAGGAAGTGAGCATTTCTCAGAAGAAATAAGGACATTTAAAAGCAAAATGGAAGGATGAGGTAAGTGAAGGAGGACTGCACTAAGGTAAAGGAAGCTATTTAGGGATTTTTTTTTTTTTTTACCTTTATAACCCCTTTAAGCTGTGTGCTGGAGGAAGAGAAGTTCTCAGGAAAAAAAGTCTGTCAAGTTTTGTGTCCTACCTCAAGAGTGTGACGCACTCATTTCTATATCCTATCTGAAGAAGTGTAACGCATCTATTGCTATAACATTTCAACTATTCATTGTTTCTATGGGCATCCCATATGCCTTCCCCAACCAAGTTCAATCCCCTAATAAAATAACAAAAACAAGAAAAAGACTGTTCAGTGACTAAAGGAGTGTGTCTAATGGATGTAGGGTGAAATGTGTGGATGTAGTAACTCGTAGAAACCACCCGCTACATGTGGACAAATTTAAATGCAGAGCCCTGCAAGGGTTCAATATTTTTTAAGTGCTCTGTGAAATAAAATATTTGAGAAACGAGTGCTTCATCCTAAGTGAAATTGTTAATATGTGGAGACCTTATAATATTTTGAATAACTTCTTAATGCTAGTCTACTGGTTGCTAAGCAATTGTCAAACATCTGCAGTGCTCAACCCTGAAGTCTCCTAGAAACTACAAACACCTATTATCATACAAATCATGTTTTTGAGTCCTTTATTATTTGTGACTATTTTGCCACAACATTTATCAACAAAGTACACTGCCCTGGTAAAAGGTTCCCCTAGGTCTCCTAAATAATTCGCTACAAGGCCTTATTTGTTTGAAAAAACAAGTCAACTCAGCAGCTTGCGGTCCACAGTGCACCACGGTTTCCTGTTCCCCTTGTCTCTGGCACGATGCCGACGTCACCCAGCATGCCTGGTCCCTCTGGCTCTACTCGACTCTCCCACTCCTGACAACATCTCACAGCGGTTGTTTGATCTTACAGTCCGTGGCACAATCCCGCCTCTTCCTACCACCAGCCCAGGATTTTACAGTGGTTGGCACGGTGTCCTCCTGTACTCTGCGACTTTACCATCTCTGGGCACAGAAGCAGCCTGACCATCAGTCTACAGGCAGCAGGCTGAGACCCTCTCCACCAGGCTTCCATCAATCCCAGCATGGCTATTGGTGTCCATTTTCCATGCCAGACCAGCAAGCCATTTGGATGGTGCTAACTCCTCCTCACCCGGATGTTACCAGTGGTGCTGTTTGTTTTTTTATTATATTTGTGAACATTTTTTGTCATATACTTTGTGATTAACTGTTGCAGTTTTCAAGTTTTTAACGTTTTTTTGCAGTCCAATTTATCTTGGTTTGGCCAATAGTGCAATAAACAAGTTCTTTCATTTACCAATGTTTTTTATATGTATTTTTTTAAGTTAACCCATAGAACGCTGCTTTCAAGTTTTTCTTTTTTGTTTAAAAAAACAAGAACTGCTCACTCATTCATAGATTCATAAACTCATAGAAATTGTCATAGACACTTTTAAGAATTCAATTACTCCTAGGCACAACAAAGGACAGGACGGGCAAAAGGTATATGTACCTGTCGGGAACATGCACATGTGTGCATGGAGAGGGCAGCACTGAGGCTGAATTGTCCATACTGCAGACACTATCTAAGAACACTGTTGGCCAGGGCTGGACTGGGATAAAAATGTGGCCCTGGACTTCATCCAGACTGGCCCACTTTGACAGGTCTCTCCCATGGCGGCCGGACAACTCCCGCACCCTCCCTCCCCCCTTGGCCACCCAAGCCCCCTCTCCCCCTTCACTAGCCATTCTACTTTATTAGAGTAGAACGGCTGGTACTGGTACTCTTATAGGCAGTACCAGTGGGGAAGCTAGACATTATTTCACCTGGGGCAAAGAATTAGTTCGGTGCCCCCCCTTATGGGACAAGATTAGGCAGAAGTGAGATACTCACCCAGGCCATAGCTGTTGAGTCAGCTGTCTGTCCCCTCCCCCATGCTCCTCTGTTGTCCCCCCTGCTCCTCCCCCTGCTTCTCTGCTCGCTCCAGTTGAGCGCTGCAAGGGGGGAGAGGAGGTTAGCGCTGTGGGAAGGGAGAGACAAAGGAGCGGAGGGGGGCGGCAGTCTGCTGTCACTGAAGCCGGCCCACTGAGCCATCGGCCCACCAGAAAACTCCCTGTAGTCCCAATGGCCAGTTCATCCCTGCTGTTGGCTGTGCAGCTGACATTGCCAAAGCAAGCAAGCAACAGATGAATGAACAAGAAGGATGGCTGCACTCCCATAGACGATGCAATTAAATTAATAGCTACGACTAAGGCTATTGCCGAAACGTGTCAACATTATTGTTTTATTGTAGCATTAAACTACACTTCAAGGATTACAGTTTTGCCGGCTCTTCTTACTACTGTTGCATTCGAGTGTGTTGGGACACATCGAGCTTCGGCACCTGTGAGTGGACCTGGTGTATGGTCCCTGCAGAGAGCGCTGTTACCTTTTTTCTTTTCCATAATAAATTTATTTAGGAGACAAATAAAAGCAAAAAACACATAATGGTGTACAGGTAGGAGGGGGAAGAAGGAAAAAGTCACTACAATTTAAGAGACCAACAACCGAGGACATTTCAAGCATCCTGAATTTGTCAAAAAGGGAGCTACCTGCATCGGAGATGTCATTGCTTGCTAAAGGTTTGCATTTTTGTCCTATTAGGCATTTCAATTAGTTTGAGACCATTCTTGATGTTAATGAGTTTGCCCACAAATTGACACTCCGTAAGCACTATTATCAGGACATTCATGATGGTTTTCAGAATGGTGCAGATGAGTCCATTGGCTCACAATCATCATAGTGTATGGGGTTGCAGGAAGAATCTGCTGGTGGTCAGGAGGAAGCTGGCACATTTCCAGCGGAGGCTCCTTTCAGGCTAAGATCAGATTTCTACCCAGTAAACACCAAAGGGCAATCTTTAGATTTGTTCCAAAAAACATTAAGAAAGAGTTTACTAGATTGGCATTACATGATACGAGTAATAAAGAGTACTTTTACAATGATAATATTACTATGGATGAACGTGATGCCTGTTAGGCCGTGTACAGACGACCGAACATGTTCAAGCGGACAGGATTCCAGCGGGCTGTTTTAAAACAAGTCCAGAAATATTTGCCCGCTGGAAAAAGGCCCGGCGGGCAAATGTATGCTGGAATCCTGTCCGCTCGGGCCTACACACGAGTCATGTGTACGGCCCATAAGGCTTTTAGTCAGGACTCTTCTGTTGTTATTTAGAGTTCAGACAAAGGTGGTTTGGTGGTCATTCAAGATGCCTTGATGTATCAAGAGTAGGCTACCCAACAATTGGCAGATGAGAACACCTAAATTAGGTTAAAAGGAAACCCCACTGTTAAATTCAAGAACATTTTGAGTGAGCTTGTTTGTAAAGGAGTTGGGTGTTCTCTCTGAGAAAGAAGGTGAAGCCATGGTCCCTGATTTCCCTATTACCTCAGTATTCCATTATCTCCCCAAGACCCACAAGGGACTTTCCCCCCTTGTAGACTGTCCCATAGTTGCTAAAATAGGTTCCCTAAATGAACATCTACGTTTTTTTGGTTGACTGCCAGGTGCAGCCATTAGTTAAGAGGCTACCCAGCTACATAAGGGACAGCAAACAACAATGTAATTTATATGATGAAATGGAATGAGTAGATGGAGACACTTAGGGCCAGATTCTCGTCCAGCGGCTTAATTTTGTGCGGGCGTAACGTATCCGCTTTACGTTACGCCTCCGCAATTTAGACGGGCAAGTGCTGTATTCTCAAAGCACTTGCTCCGTAAGTTGCGGCGGCGTATCGTAAATCGTCCGGCGTAAGCCTGCCTAATTCAAATTTGGATCAGTGGGGCGTGTTTTATGTAAATGTACTGTGACCCGACGTGATTGACGTTTTTCCCGAACGGCGCATGCGCCGTCCGTGAAATTTCCCAGTGTGCATTGCTCCAAAGTACGCCGCAAGGACGTCATTGGTTTCGACGTGAACGTAAATGACGTCCAGCCCCATTCACGGACAACTTACGCAAACGACGTAACTTTTTCAAATTTCGACGTGGGAACGACGGCCATACTTAACATTGGTACGCCGCAGTTATGCCTCATATAGCAGGGGCAACATTACGCCGGGAAAAGCCTAACGTAAACGGCGTCGCTTTTCTGCATCGGCCGCGCGTACATTCGGGAATTCGCGGATCTAGCTAATTTATATATTTTGACGCGTAAATCAGCTTACACGCCCCTAGCGGCCAGCATAAAAATGCAGTTAGGCTCCGACGGCGTAAGAGACTTACGCGAGTCGGATGTAATAGAAATCTATGCGTAACTGATTCTAAGAATCAGGCGCATAGATACGATGGCTCGGATTCGGACTTACGATGGCGTACATGGCGCTACGCCGTCGTAAGTCCTCTGAGAATCCGGGCCATAGATCACATGTGATGGGTTCAGTCTGTACCCTTCCATACTGCATGCATTGGGGTTGTTGAGTTCTTTCTGGAGAATCACAGCGGGTATTCACCCATACATAAAGAATATATCTTGGAGTGCCTCAGTTATCTTCTTTCGCACAACCTTTTCTCCTTCGATGGTACTTTTTATCTTCAGAGATGCAGAGTATCCATGGGTGCTTATTTTTCACGCATCTTTGAAGATATTAATCTGTTTTGTCTAGCCATTTGTTCTGACTCTTTAGGGGCGTTAGATAATTGTTTACAGTATTTGAATACTAATGTTTTAAACCTACAGTTTACGGGACATTTGGACAGAGGATCAGTTCCTTTTCTTGACATTGTTTTATCTAGCAAAGAGTGTCCAGTCTCTAAAGAAAGCCATTGTCTGGCAATACCCTTCTTCGTGCAGTAGATACATTTTTGAGGCTACCAAGGATCTTCAGCGAGGAGGGGTATTTCCAACAGGAGAAGGAGAAGATGTATAATTGATTTTATGCTCAAGGGTACAAGTCCAATGTACTCTGTAGGGCTATAGATATGTGGAAGTTACACCTAGACTAAAGGTACTGAAAAAGAAAACATGTATGCCAAATCTATTTGACATTCCTATCTTCTCTACTCCCTATAGCAGCCCTCAAATTTTCCAATCGCATTTTGCGAGTGGAAAATGGTTTTAGCTTACGTTAGAATTGCCATCCGCTCGTAGTCACACACAGCCCCTTGTCAATCTGGAATGATGGGCACAGGTAAGCCTGCATTGGTGGGCACAAGTTACACTACAATGATGGGCACAGGTGAGGCTGCAATGATGGGAACAGGTCATGCTGCAATGATGGGCACAGGCAAGGCTGCAATGATGGGCACAGGTGAGTCTGCAGTAATGGGCACTGGCCACGCTGCAATGATGGGCACAGGAGAGGCTGAATTCGTGGGCACTGGTCACACTGCATCTACACTACAATCTGTATGCCAACACGCCAGGGGCATCCATGGTCATAGCTATACTACTGGCTTCACAGGCGTGTAGGAGGAGGGCACGGGAGAGGATATACCGACTGCGCCTAAACGTCTTTGGCATGGGGGATTCTGAGGTGTATCGCATCTTCAGATTCAGCCCTGATGCCATCCTGGAAATAGCCACAACCCTGCATGATGACATCACCAGCAAGACAGATCGCTCACAAGCAGTGGAGCCACTGGTCAAGGTACTGGCAACACTCCATTTCCTTGCCAGTGGCTCGTTCCAGCGTACAAGTGGAGTTGTGGCTGGGATGGCACAATCCTCCATGAGCAGATGTGTGCACCAGGTTGTCCCCACAATCCTCAGAGGCATGTCCCACCACATCATCAGACCCACCCAGGAGCATCTGCGGCAGAAGGCAATGGGGGATTTCTTCAGAATTGCAGGATTCCCATGCACCGTAGGGGCCATTGATTGCACACATGTGGCAATACGGCCCCCCATGACACAGAGCACATATACCACAATCGTAAGCATTGGCATTCCATCAACGTACAGGTGATAGCCGATGCCCAATGCCTCATATGGCACGTCCGTGCCAAACACCCAGGGGCCAGCCACGACAGCTACATATTCCGTCAAAGCAACATGCCAACAGAATTCAAACAGAACATGTACGGGAACAGCTGGCTGGTTGGTGAGTGACATGGGAGTCAGGCATGACTGTCCGACCCTATGATGCAGACATAACGAGGGGCACATGCACGACTAACATCCTCCTGTCTTTTCCCTTTCAGGTGACTCTGCCTATGCACTTGGGCCCCATCTCATGACTCCATTCCGAAACCCCCAAACCAGAGGAGAGCAAAAATACAATGATGCACACATACGTACCCGTGCAGTGGTGGAACGCACATTTGGCATCCTGAAGTCCCGTTTCCGATGCCTGGATAAGTCCGGGGGGACCCTGTTGTATTCCCCAAACTTTGTGTGTCAGATCATCAGTGCATGTTGCATGCTGCGCAACTTCGCCGTGAGAAAGGGCTTGGAGATTTACATACGTGAGGACCTGACCCCCGAGCCAGACATTCCCCCCCTGCCCGAGGCTACCCTGTCTACTGAGGGAACTGCAGTCAGGAGATGCCTCGTGGAACGCATCTTTGCACGTTAAACACACACATTCATCATGGCACAAGGAGAATGCATGCATGCACACCACTGTGGTCCCTAGCTCACACACACCACATCCACATCACATTGGATTAGCCCAAGTCCACCATGCAGGACTCGGGAGCAGCAACGCCACGCCAAGGCTCCAATTATGTCGCTGTCCATTCATACCACATTCACACGGCCGTGGGGATAAATTCTCCCCGACTAGCCAGGGTGACACCCCTTACTGGCAGGAGTGTCACCCCCACATTCACACACCAGTCACACTGTAGCCAGCACTTCTCACCGTGTGCTGGGTCTACAAACCAAAAAAACTCATAACCTGAGTAAACCAAAAAAAAACAGCACTCATATGCACTGTCGTGGCCCACGCCTGGTACCACGGCCATGGCCCCGGCTCCTCATGGGAGCCTCATGCGGGGGGTAAACCAGGAGGAAGAGCATCCCCTGGTCTCTCCATGGCTGGCTGCCTGCCCTCCAACGCCAGGGCAATGCGGGTGAGGACCGCATTGGTCTCGGCCTGCAGCAACCTTGACTGCCTCCCCTCCGCCTGGATGGCAGCAGTGTTTTCCCGGACGGCCTCTGCCAGGGTGTGGACCTCTTCCACGAGGCCTGCTGTGGTGGCCTGCAGATCCCCCAGGCAGGTGACCACAGCAGCACAGTTGCCACTGACATTCTGGACACTGTCAATGATCTGTGCAGAGGAGGCCATGCTGTCTGCCACTCGCCGCATCTGGACGGCAACCTCACCCAGATGGCGGGTCTGGCGGGCCTGTTGCCTCTTGAGATCTTCCGGGAGGAAGTCAGACACCCCCCTAGTCTTCCTGCTAGCCTTCCTGGGGCCAGGAGAGGCTTGGGGCCATCGAGAAGGGGAGACCTTTGAGGGGGAAGACCTGTTGGGGGAGGACCCTGAGGGGCTACCCCTGATGGAGGTGGAGGTCTGACTGGTCCCGGCCAAAGGGGGAGACTCCTCCAAGTAGAGGGAAACCTTGTTGTCACTGGTCACCGTCTCCTCCTCAACCTCCTCCTGAGGAGAAGTGTGGCCACTCCCCTCCACCGATGACTCTTGGCTTCCCAGGGGGCCAGACTCTGACTGATATTCGGGGGATGGTGTGGAATGGCCACCGGCATCAGACGGCCCAGCTCCCTCCTGCACATCTGTGGATGACACAAAACATTCACATGTTGGTGGAGACACACGCTTGTCACATGTTCCCTTCCACCCCCACACATGCTACACACCAGATAGGAGATAAAACACACTTACCTGTCCTCAAGGCATCCTCAATGGAGTCAAAGCTCTCCACTTGATGCCTGTGGAGACACTGGGCAACCACCTGCTCATCAGGAGTGAGTGTGAGAGGAGTGGCTGGTCCCTCTCCAGTGCCACTGGCATGAGCCCTCATGTTGGCCAGCTTACCTCGGACCAGGCGACGCAGGTCATTGATCTTTTTAAGGATATCGTTGGAGGACCTGACCTCATGTCCCAGGGCATTGACCTCTGTCACAATCTCCTGCAGGATCTCTGCCTTCCTGGCCTTAGTGGTGTTGCCCTCTCTGCACCATGGAGGTACACATCATACCTCGACATGGCCCTGATTATCACATCCTTCTCCTGGTCACCTGGTTGTAGATCCTGTCCCACCCAAGATACTGTGGAATCTCCAAACTACAGAGCCCCATGCCGGAGTACCAAAACCTGGAGAAAGTTGCAAAACCATTTTTTCCAATCCACATCGATGCTCTGTAGTCTTTCACCAAGCAAATGTGCATACCCTGTGTCCTCCAAACTATTAATTTTACCTTGTCAGCATCTCCTACTGTCACTAATTCATAAACTATCTCATGAAATTACACTTAAATGTGTTATGCAGAATTAAGTTACAAAAATGTATATTACCAACAACTTTATCAGTGCCCCTCAGCACAGCCTCACCAGTGCCCATCAATGCAGGCTCACCTGTGCCTATCAATGCAGGCTCACCTATGCCTATCAATGCAGCCTCATCAGTGCCCATCAATGCAGCGTGACCTGTGCCCATCATTGCAGCCTCCCCTGTGCTCACCATTGCAGCCTTACCTGTGCCCATCACTGCTGCCTCACCAGTGCCCACCATTGCAGCGTGACCTGTGCCCACAATTGCAGTGTGACCTGTGACCACAATTGCAGCCTCACTGTGCCCAATATTTCAGCCTCACTGTGCCCACCATTGCAGTCTCACCTGTGCCCACCATTGCAGCCTTACTGCACCCACCATTACAGCCTTACTGTGCCCAGCATTGCAGTCTCACTGTGCCCATTATTGCAGCCTCACTGTGCCCATTATTACAGCCTCACTGTACCCATCATTGCAGCCTCACCTGGGCAGAGAAAGAGAGAGGGCAGCCGGATCATGAGTGGAGGAGGAGGAGAGCCATGGGATCACTGAGAGGGATAACACGCTGGAACAGCTTACATTACAATTGCCCCTGCTCGCCGTCATACACACCCCTCCTCCTGACCTGACAGAACGCTGGACCAATAATGCTCTCCTCTTCCTCCATGCTTTCTTTCCCCAGGGCAATCTCTGGGAGAAAGACTCCCAATCAACCCCACCTGCTGGTGGTGCTCTCCCCCTTCTCCCAGGCAGCCCAGCTCCTCTCCAGACCCCATTTTTCACTTGCAAAATGCGAGTAAGCGAGTGGAAAATTTGAGGGCTGGTTTTAATATGCTCATTAAGCCAAACCTGCAGGGGGTGCTTGGTCCTGCCCACATACTGCAGTCCACAGGGGCACTGCAATAAGTAGACTACTCCCAAGGTGGAGCAAGTAATAAAGGGCTCTAGGTTTAGCAGGCAATATGGCATTCAAAACCCTGTCATTGCCAAAAATTTGCCAATGTTTTTGTATAATGTGTTTAATATTTCGATGGTGACTCGAAAAACTAGTAATAAATGGGATTTTAAAGGGATTATCCCTACTCTCATTATGGGATTTTTCTTCACCCTGTTCATTTGTGTGACCTGATTCAAGGTATCACCCAAGGATTCAAGTCAAAACTGACTGTACTAAAAACTCATTAGCTTCAGTACAATTGCGTTTGAGGCTCATATACTGGCTTTTGGGGACCAACCTGAGCCAGGAGACATGGTGGCAGCTATCCACCGGGATATAAGAATTTCTTTCAGTAGGTTTAAAAAACGAAAAGGTGACAAATGTATCACCCCTATTATTGGCATTCAGTGTGCACATGAATTCCAAAAGGTCTTACTCACTGCCATCCCACCGGAGGAGGATGTCGTCTATATACCTTGCCCATAGAGCCATCTGAGGTTTCTTTTGGGCATAGACAACATCCTCCTCCCATTGGGCCATAAAAAGGTTCACTAGACTAGGGGCATATTTGGCCCCCACACCTCTATCCTGATGGAAAAATTGATCATTGAACCAGAAATAATTGTGCGTAGCAGAGAACTCAAGAGGTTCCATAATAAAGAAAATCTGACTACTGGCAAGACCAGAATCTCTCTCTAGATAAAATGTAATGGCACCCAGACCTAGGTCATGTGGTATCACTGTATAAACTGTGGTGACATCTGCTGTCACCAACCACATCCCTTCACAAGGTTTCAATTCGGATAACAGGTTAATAACATGTTGAGTATTCTTTTATATTAGAGGCCATCGTTTGAACGGCTGTAAAAAAAGTCAATATATCTGCCCACACGAGAAGTGACAGAGTCAATGCCACTAAGTATCGGACGACCTGGGGGGCAGGTAAGACTTTTATGGATTTGTGGCAGATAGTATATGATGGGAGTCTGTGGAGAGCATTAGGTACCAAAAAAGCCTTTTCTTTTTTGTTTAAATGTTGTGTTTAAAATCCTTAGTGACCATCCTCTCAAGTTCTCCCTTATATTTATTACCTGGATCAGAAAGCAGGTGGGTGTATTCATCACAATCCCCTACAATTCTGTAGATCTCTGTACATCTTATCTAAAATCACGATTCCTCCACCTTTATCGGCTGGTTATATGACCAATTCCTTGTTGGTACACAAAGCGTCTATGCCTATCTCAAGATCTGTTTTGATTCTGACATTCTGAATTTTCATGTGGTCTATATCTCTAAGAACCACGTCTCGAAAAGAGGGAGGGAGAACACATGGAGAGCTGAATAGAGAGGCATTTGAAAGGCCAGAATGTTAAAACTCCACTGAAGTCAACCTGTTATCTTTAATGGTGTTAGTGATTAAATATCGTTGGATGTTTAATTTGCACACATATTTGTGCACATCCAAATAGGTCTGAAACTTGCTCAATTTCTTAGGTGGTGCGAATTTCAGTCCCTTGTCCAATGCCATTTTTTTCTGAATCAGTCAACACTTTAGAACTAAGAATGTAAATACCCGTTCCATTTATGTCTTTTTTGATTGTACTCGACTCCTCCCTCTAGTTCCTCTCTTTGTTCTACAGGTCTTTTGGCATTT
Source organism: Rana temporaria (assembly GCF_905171775.1). Taxonomy (NCBI): domain Eukaryota; kingdom Metazoa; phylum Chordata; class Amphibia; order Anura; family Ranidae; genus Rana; species Rana temporaria. The sequence goes on along the minus strand of NC_053496.1, from coordinate 137,569,945 downwards.
TGATTGGGCCTGGAAAAACCCCAAGTCTGGTGTCCCTGGTTACCATTTCTCTGTTGTAAATAGTTTTGTCGTAAACAGTCTAAAACTGTCTACAGAACTATACACATCTGTGAATCTGATTTGTGATTTGTCAAATATATTTAAAGGATTTTTCAACTAGACATGTGCAAAAGGAAAAAAAATATTTAGTTTTGTTTTGTTTTAATTCGTTATTTAATTAATTTCGTTAAGTTAGATTCGTTAAATCTGTTAAATTCGTTTTCGGAATTCGATCGCTTTCGACCGAATTCGAAAAAACCCGGCCGAATTTGATCGTTTTCAACCGAATTCGAAAAAACACAGTCGAATTCAAAAACATTTCTACCGGATTCGATAATATTTCTACCGGATTCGTATTCGATCATATTTTGATCGGATTCGAAAATATTTCAACAGAATTTAATAATATTTCATCCACTATCGTTAATATTTCAACCAAATTGGATGATATTTCAACCGGATTTGAAATAATTTCAACCGGATTGGAAATAATTTCAACCGGATTGGAAATAATTTCAACCGGATTGGAAATTATTTCAACTGAATTTGAAATTATTTCAACCGGATTTGAAATTATTTCAACCGAATCTGAAATTATTTTAACCAGATTTGAAATTATTTCAACCAAATTTGAAATTATTTCAACCGGATTTGAAATTATTTCAACCGGATTGGAAATTATTTCCACCGAATTTGAAATTATTTCCACCGAATTGGAAATTATTTTAACCAAATTTGAAATTATTTCCACCGGATTGGAAATTATTTCAACCGGATTGGAAATTATTTCAACCGGATTTGAAATTATTTCAACCGAATTTGAAATTATTTCAACCGAATTTGAAATTATTTCAACCGGATTTGAAATGATTTCCACCGGATTGGAAATTATTTCAACAAAATTTGATTGTATGTATTTGTATTATTGTATTTGATTACATTCTATTCTGTTCTTTACTATTCTTTGATTTGTATTCTATTGTTTTATTATTTTATATTCTATTTTATTGTATTATTTTTTAGAAATCGATTTATATTTTTTAGATTTTGATTCAAATTTGCTTTCAATTTTGATTCAAATTTGTTTTTGATTCGAATTGTTTTCAAATTTAATTCGAATAGAATTTGTTTTCGAATCCGATTAAAAAAAATTTCGAATTAGATTTGAATTTTTTCAAATTCGATTATTTGTTTCGAATTCGAATTTCGTTCGCATTTTTTTGAATTTGTTTAAATTCGTTAATTTTGTAATTCGGAAATTCGGATGCATCCGAATGTCCGAATAATGAAAAATTCGTCCGAATTCGAATTCGTAACGAAACGAAATGCACATGTCTTTTTTTAACCACAGCATACACTTCAGCCATGGGCATATGTGGAATTACACCCCAAAATACATTCTGCTGCTTCTCCTGAGTACGGGGATACCACATGTGTGGGACTTTTTGGGAGCCTAGCCGAGTACGGCACCCCAAAATCCAATCACCGCCTATATGCTCTTTTTTTAACTGTGGTGGTAAAATCACCTCCTACAGCACTGGAGTCACGGCTTTATATATCGTGGGAGCAAACGCTGTTGCTGTCAAGATAAATAAGTCCGCGCAACAGCTGAATGCGTACCTGAAAACAGTAAAGTAAATTACATACCTGAAAAGCAAGCATGATAAAACATAACAACAATAAAACTTTGCAGAATAGAATACAGTAAAAAAGAGCAGAACAATAGAGAGAGAATAGAGAGGGAGAGAACAATAAAACGACAACTATTTTTGTTTTTTTTATTTTATATATATATATATTTTTTTTTTTTACTTTTTTTTTAACACTTTTTTTTGTAACTGTAGCTGTTCAACTTTTCGGTTCCAGGTTTGGGTCTCTCAAAATGCGATGGCATCTTGGGAGACCCTGTGTAAGTGTGCCTGGCATGTGAAATATTTTACCCTACGCTAATACTTCACTAGTATGTGGAAGCGTTCAAAACATTCACCAATACAAAGACCAGGATCGGCAGGACATTGGGGACAAAAATAACGGGTGTCACGCCTAAATCCGCGCTTGCTACAGACACGACATTTTTTTGGGGGGGTTTCGTTGGGTAAGGGTACTCTCGAGGGCATACAAAAAATGCCTCTTATGCAGTCGGCTTACTGCATTTGGTAGGGGATAGTGGGGTGCAGAACCGCCTGGATACAGGAGTTCTGTGATGATCTCCTCCTGGAATTCAAGGAAGCATCCATTCTTTTCCGTCCTGAAGCTTTGTATAAGACAAAAGCTTTCAGTAAAGTCAATTGAAATAAATATAGAGACACTTTTTTGTACCAGCGTCTCGCCTTACGGGCAATATGATACGGCGCCATCAACTGGTCGTTGAGGTCCACCTCTCCCATATTTTTGTTATATTCGTGGACACAGAGGGGTTTCTCCACAACACCAGTCGCCGTACGAATTTGTACTGTCGTGTCTGTGTGAAGGGTGGTAAGAACGAAAACATTCTTATTGTCCCGCCACTTCACAGCGAGCAAATTATTACACCTGCAGCAGGCTCTCGCCCCCAGCCTAAGACGGGAATCTACAAGCCGCTGGGGAAAGCCCCAGAGATTAGGTCGCACAGTGCCACATGCTCCAATCTAACGATCAAACAATTGACTAAAAAGTGGCGCGCTGCTGTAATAATTGTCCACATACAAGTTGTACCCCTTTCCGAATAAGGGTGACACCAAGTCCCACACGATCTTGCCAGCGCTCCCCATGTAATTTGGGCATCCTTCCGGCTCTACCTGACTATCTTTGCCCTCATAAACCCTAAAGCTCCATGTGTAGCCTGTTGCCCTGTCACAAAGCTTATAGAGCTTGACCCCCGTATCTGGCACGCTTGCTGAGAAGGTACTGCTTGAAAGACAAGCGGCAAGAAAATTTATTCAGGGACTCATCAACGCATACAACTTGCTGGGGATTAAACAAGGCTGCATAACGTTCGTTCAAATGGTTTATGAGGGGCCGAATTTTGTAGAGCCGGTCAAATTCAGGGTCTCCACGCGGACGACAAAGTGCATTGTCACTGAAATGCAAGAACCGCAGGATCGCCTCGTATCGATTCCTGGCCATGTGAGCAGAGAATATGGGCATATTGTGAATTGGATGTGTGGACCAATACATCCGCAACTTTGGAAATTGGTGTATGCCCATGTTGAGGGTAAGGCCCAGAAAGGTCTTAAATTCGGAAACCGTAAGTGGTTTCCATTCTTTGGCAAGGATGGACTGGGGATTAGCGGCGATGTAGGAACCAGCATATAAATTACTCTGGTCCACAATAGATCTATAGAGATCTTCCGTGAAATACAGCGAATAAAAATCAAGTGACGTAAAATCAGCTGTATCCACCTGAATACCGGGTTGGCCAGTGAATGGGGGAAGTACGGGTTCTGCAGAAGTGGTGGGGACCCAATCATGATAGGCAAATTCTACAGGAAGGGCACTATGGGCACGACGGGCCTGTCTTTGTCTTCTTCTTCTTCTTGGTGGCAGCGGGACACTACTTGTGCTTGCCACCTCGCCAGCTTGAACTGCACTTATGGGACTCGCCACATCACCACGTGATACTGCAGTGCTGGATGAACGACCAGGGTGTACTAGGCCGCTGGTGCTTGCCAGTTCACCAGAAGGAATAGCGGCGCTAGTACTTCTCTGCTCCATACAAGGGTCCTGCGGTTCTTGCTGCTCAACAACATCAGAACGGGGTCGGGAACGCCTGGCCTTAGCAGGGACGACAACTTCGTCGACAGAGCTATCTGGCATGGAGCCGCTGTCGTAAATAGGATCATATTCTGAGCCAGAATCTGACAGATGCGTGACCCCCTCTTCACTATCTGTCATGCTCAGAATTCTCTTCACCAGTGTACATTCGCTTTGCCATTTTGGGCTCTAAATTTAGTCGTACACTGGTGATGATTCTCAGGTAAAAAAAGCACCTGACTGTAGAAAAGCAAACGTAGAAAACGCTTCCAAAAAAAACTGTTAGCGATCGCAGGGAAACAGGCCTGTATCTGCGAATGCTGCAGTTATGTGTGTTGTGTTTTTGAAGTGACAGTGATCGATCGATACTGCACTTGGGTGGGTTGGGCTGGGCGGAGGGGCAAAACGCAGGTGCTAGCGGGTATCTGGGCTGATTCCGCTAACAATGCGTTTTTGGGTACCCTAAACTGCTGGGTACACTAGTATAGATCTGATCAGATCAGGTATCGATCCGTTCAGATACTATACCACTAAGGGGGGTGTATGCTTTGCGCGTGGGTGTAAGCGTTACTGGCACTAACCTAACGCTGCCTGGGGCGACGCAGACCATTACTGATGCTAAAATTTAATTGATATCACCCGCCGGGTGATCAGGGGGTTAAACCTTTATTGGGTTATATACGGCGGGTGCCCTGATGCTATAAACAGCAAACTAACTAACCAGCATCAACCGTAGCACTTATACGGTGATCACTGGTGAAAGGGTTAACTAGGGGCAATCAAGGGGTTAAAACCTTTATTAGGTAATATATGGGGGTACCTGACGCTTTCTAAAAATTGGCGGCGAACCTAAAATAACTAAATAACTAACTGGCTAACCTGCGTCACCAGTGACACTTATACGGTGATCACTGGTGAAAGGGTTAACTCTAGGGGCAATCAGGGGTTAAAACCTTTATTTATGGGGGTACCTAACGCTATAGAAACCTGGCGGCGAACCTAAAAAAAACTAGCTACCTAGCGGCAACAGTGACACTAATACAGTGATCAGAAAACCGATCGCTTAGTGACACTGGCAATAGGGGGTGAAAGGGTTAACTAGGGCAGTGATCAAGGGGTTAAACCTTTATTAGGGGGGGTAGGGGGCTACCCTGGACCTAAAGCTAACTGCCCTAACACTTTTTTTCTGTCACAAATGACACTAAATGCAGTGATCAGAAAATAAATGATCACTGCAATCAGTGACACTGTGACAGGGGGCTGGGGGGTGATCTGGGGGGGTTCTGTGCCTATGTGTGACTGTGTCAGTGTGCTGTTAGTGCAACTCACACTTATGATGTCTTCTCTCCTCTGGGTCCGAACAAAAAGACCGCCAGAGGAGAGATGACATCACTTCCTCCCTGTTTACACTTACACAGGCAGGGCGGGCAGAGAAGGAAGCTGATTCGCTGGGAGCGATTGCGAGGGGGTGGCTTGAAACGAATAGCTGCCCCCTCATCCCGGATCGCTCCCACAGAAGAACCGACCACTGCATGAACCGGGGGAGTCCCGATCGGACCCCCGACCCACGTCTAGGCAGGGACGTACAGGCACGTCCATCTGCCCGTACGTGCCATTCTGCCGACGTATATTTACATGCGGCGGTCGTTAAGTGGTTAAAAACAGGATCCATACAATAATGTGTGTAATATTTTGCTGTCTGCCATGATCAACCCCAGGTAAATAATATATGCATATAATGGTCCTACAATGGGTTAAACATATGTGTATGTAGCACGCACACACACACATATATCTCTATATCAGAGTACCACAGTTCTAAGGTGCAGGTGAGTGACCACTTAACGGGTGATTGTAGAGTCCAGCCAGAGTTTGTGCTCCTGGCTCAGCCAGGAGATGTCTGCACAATACAGATACTAACCCAGCCAACAGATCCAGTGTTGTCCTGTTGACATCATTCTGTACCCAGACACCGCTTGGTCCCTGTAACGGTCCGGGGGTTAATGCCATTAACAATATTACATTCCACCAACCCACGACAGCTTATCGACACTCCACAATCCGGCAGACGAACATGGCCCATACAGATTCCCCAGAAACAAGACACACAGCCCTGTCTCTGGTTTAAAACGAATAGACTTTAATGACAAACTCAGGCTCTTTTTATACAGTTTAGGAACCACAGGAAACAATGGCATAACTCCACCCACAACATTATACAATGAGCCTAATACACATCTTTTAGTCAGACTTTCTGACTCCAGGTCTGACATAATTAACATGAGCTAATTACTACAGCTGACAAGTCAGACATCAAGACTCCAGCTTTTCTCACCTTCTATACAATCCACATTCCTTTAGTAAACATAAGTCAGACATCTGACCTTTTAGAATGTGCTAACTCACATTACACATTATCATCAATAGAACTTTCACACAATACAGTGTCAATTAGCATCACACAATAAAAAGGTCTTTAGAAGCCAGGCTAAGGCTAGTTTACATGACAGTAGCAGACTTAATTACCCCCTTAACAGTCTATGTTCCACATTGAATGAGACACTCTCCTATTGACCTGTTGGGTTCAGAATTAATCACCTGTAATATTTCAAGATATCCTGCAATACATTGTGAATTATCATTACTGTCCCATCTCATGTAATTCAAGATATAATTTCTCAGCTGGCAGGGTCCCGTGATGGCACTCAACTGGGCCTGCCCACCCCAGATTTGCTGAATGAAAGACTAAAGGCCTCCTGGGATATGTGACATGCATATGCCCAGTGGTCCAGTAAGCACTATGCACATCATTCGCCTAGGCGAGCCTCGTGCATGGAGGAATGGGGCAACATGATTTGTTTAAGAAAAAAGATAGAGAGGAGGAAAGTTAATATAGGGGGGAAAGATCCACTTTAACAAAGTGCATTAGACTCTCTATGAGACCTCTTAAGTCAAATATACATTTGCTTTATATAATTTTTGGGTTTAGTATAGTTGAAAAACTGTAATTTCATTCTCTTAAATAATTTGTGGGTTTTCAGATTGTTAAATCATCTCATACCATCTCATATGTTTACATCCACAAATCCCTGTTCTGGCTTACATGCCCGCGATTGTGGGTGATCGCCAGCGATCGCCCGCCACACGCATTGATTCCCCCGCTTTGCAGCGTGGGGGAGCACAGAGTTTGACAAAGGAGCGCAGCTGCCGTTCCATCCATAGTGCGCATGCTTGTGAAACGCGTCGCATTACCTGTGACATCATCCTTCCTCGCCTTCTGACCACCTGCGCTCAAAGCCTTGCTTTGAAATTCCTCCACCGCGGCCGGCTTTTCCATACAGCGGTGTTACAGTGAGCACATTGTTCTCCCATGATGGAGTAAAGGACTGGATCCTCTACCAATACCCCCTTCCCCTGCTGGGACCATTCTTGATGTGCCTGTTTATTACTTCTTAAATGTGAGTTGCCATTTATTGAAGTGCAATTAAAGTTGTCATAAATCTGCACCCAGAGGTGCCTCTCCTTGTCTTTTTCAGTGTTTCTGGAACCTGGTTTATTTTCCTATATGATGGCAGCCCTGAGTGTTGGACTATTTCCACTCCCTATTTTTGTATTTATGGACTTTTAGACTGTTGTATATGTTATAGTAACATTATTTTATTTACAATTGTTGGATACATTGATCAAGTTTTTGCTCCTTTACTTGTCTGTTTGCAAGGAACTTCCACCATGCTTTACTGTTGCCTGCAGACACTCATTATTGTACCGCTCTCCAGCCCTTTGCACTGCCATTTTTCTGCACCACAGTTCCTAAGTTTTTGCGCATAGTTTTCTGCTTGCCTGGAGTAGATCTAGATCCAAGAATAAGAATGTAATTAATTGCAGCTTACCAAATTTAGAGGTAATCTAGGCAGGAGAATAAGATTGTTTGAGAGGATACTGCAAAGGACAGCACATGGTTTCCATTCAGGATCAACAGATATGTTTGCACTAATCAAACAAAAAACACAATTAACCACTTCCAAACCGGGCACTTACGCACCATCCTGCCCAAGCCAATTTTCAGCTTTCAGCACTGTTGCACTTTGAATGACAATTGCGCGGTTGTGCTACACTGTACCCAAACAATTTTTTTATCATTTTGTTCCCACAAATAGAGCTTTGTTTTGGTGGTATTTGATCATCTCTGCGGTTTTTATTTTTTGCGCTATAAACAAAAGAAGAGCGACAATTTAAAAAAAAAACACAATATTTTTAACTTTTTTATTTAATAAATATCACAATTTTTTTTAAAACATTTTTTTTCCCCTCAGTTTAGGCCGATACGTATTCTTCTACATATTTTTGGTAAAAAAAAAAGCAATAATCATATATTGATTGGTTTGCGCAAAAGCTATAGCGTCTACAAAATAGGTGATAGATTTATGGCATTTTTATTTTATTAATTTTTTTACTAGTATTGTCGGCGATTTCCGATTTTTTTACTGTCACCGTGACATTGCGGCGAACACATCGGACACTTTTGACACCTTTTTGCGACCATTCACATTTATACAGCGATTAATGCTATAAATATGCATTGATTACTGTGTAAATGTGACTGGCAGGGAAGGGGTTAACCACTAGGGGGCAAGGAAGGGGTTAATATGTTCCCTAAGATGTGTTATAACTGTAGGGGGGAGGGGACTCTCAAGGGGAGGAGACCGATGTGTGTTCCTCTGTACTGGGAACACACATTGGTCTCCTCACCGCTGACAGGAGGTGGATCTGTGTGTTTACACACACAGATCCACACTCCTGCCGTGATTACCGACAATCGCGGGCACCCGGCGGCAATCGAGGCCGCCGGGCACCCGCGCCGGGTCACGAGCGTCGCCGCGGGCGCGCGCGCCCTAGATCGCCGGGAAAGCAGGACATCATATGACGTCCACCCGGATCGAGAAGGGGTTCCTGCCGCCATCATTTCACAATGACGCGATAGGGATGTGGTTAAATAAATATTTAACCAACAAGAAGAGTCCAAGTTAAAGGGGAGGTTCACCCTAAAAACGACTTTCTAGTATTACAATGGCCACCCACATTACAATACAATTATGCCTATTATGTTTTTTTTTATGCTGTACATACCTCGGTACAGCTAATTCACCCGTGGCTTCCGGGTTTCGAATCCCGCGGGAGTGGGCGTTCCTAACTTGCTGGTGATTGACGTGATGACCAAAAGCGAGCCCCCCCCCGTCGCGTAAGCTGCGTCACGATTGCCGAAAGGAGCCGAACGGCGGTGCGCAGGCGCAGTGTATCGCCGACTCGCCGTTTGACTCCTTTCACCAATCGTGACGCAGCTTACGCGACGGGGGGAGCTCGTTTTTGGTCATCACGTCAATCACCAGCAAGTTAGGAATGCCCACTCCCGCGGGACTCGCAACCCGGAAGCCACGGGTGAATTAGCTGTACCGAGGTATGTACAGCATAAAAAAAAACATAATAGGCATAATTGTATTGTAATGTGGGGGGCCATTGTAATACTAGAAAGTCGTTTTTAGGGTGAACCTCCCCTTTAATTTATGGGGATTTACATACATTTAAGAATGGAGATAGACCAGGGAGTTATAGACCATATAATGCTTTTACTATATGGCCCCATCATGTAAGGTCACAACCCAAATGTATAGATTTACAGGGTAAATTCTATCTTTAACATCATCACTATTGTTTTTAAATATGTAAACAGTCCTGAACAATTTACCTTGAACATCATAGATATTTTTTTATGATGCCACATTACAGCAACTGGAATTTTCAAATGAAAGGCTTTCTGTACTGTTCTGTCTCTCTCAATATGCATCATTTTATGGAGAACCTTCAGAGAAATTATGGCAACTGAATAACTTGAGCAAACAGAGGCCCAGGATGCTCTAATAGAATTATTTCATTAAAGACGGGATGGGGGTCAGTTTACTGAGCAAGTTTTTGACTTTCAAAGTCCAATAGTAAATTCAGCTCCCCATATGTTTCAAATTAGACTCAGTCTATAGATAACTTTATGAAACTCAAGCAGGTATTGATCAAGGCCTTTTTCGCCCACAGAGTCTGCAGGGATGTAAGGATCAGTGCTTTTGATATGGCCACTACCTGCGGAGAGGTAATTATTTAGGACCTTAATTTAAAGCTTAAACATGGCACTTCCTCTTTGTGCTGGCTCCTACATTGATGGCACTCTGAGGCGAAAATAATCAAGAACTCATGAGCATAACAGAGCAGATGCCTGCCGATGGATTGAATCTTTTGAAAGAGTTAAAACTGCAGATTCTTTTTTCTAAAATACATATATACATGTTTTCTGCTGAGTGATCTATCCATTAGAACTTGTGGGCTATAAGGTTACAGGCTACCTCCTGATTAAAGGAGACACTGGAAGGAGGATGTGGTTTTCCAAATGGGTAGGTTGTGCCCAGTATGGGGTCCTGGAGTAGTAAAAGATCGGATGTATACAGAATGATAACAGCATATTGGGCACTCTTCTCATCAGCCCCAATACTTGCTGATTGCAAGTCATGTAAAAAATGTTTATAATGTGGTTAGGTAAGGATTCCATAGTGTAAGTAGACAAAAAAAAAATCAAACATTTAAAAAATATTCAACCCTCAGTCTCATAAAGGTTACATGTACATTTTATTTTGAAAGACTACCATTTTCTTGTCTGGACTGACATTAATTAAACTAACTAACTAACTGACTTAATTTTAACAAAATAAAATTGGTTAAACCCACTTTTGATTTTTCACCACTGATTTTCATTTCTCTCTTTAAACATCAGAACAAGTTTTGTCTTATCAAATAGTGGGTAAAAAAAATTACAAAAGACAAAAAGTAATTGATCATGTTAAAACAAGTAGAAAGTAATGGTTTTAAAACTGAAGCTTGGTGTAAACCACTTATAACTATTCACAATTTTAGTCAGGATTCTATGTACATTTTCTAAAGTGACAAACTTTAAGTTACATATTCTAACTTGCTGAGAAACCGTGAGAAAAATTATACAATAAAAAATGAGTATACTTATTTGAAAATGTATGTTTTTCATAAAGCCTTTGCTGGTTATCACCTATGATATTAGATTGTAAGCTCTCATGAGCAGGGCCCTCCTAACCCTCTTGTATTATATTAAAACATTTATGTCTCCATTTATATCATAAAGTGCTGCGCAATTATTGACACTATATAAATCCTGTATAATACTAATATTATTTGTTACATATTCTTATGTTTGGCTCTATATCAACCTCTTAAAAATCTTTTCAACAATAGAAATTAGGGTTACCGTCTTTAATTTCTTGATGAAGATCATGAACCATTTTAAAAATAGGCCCTTCGTTTGCTTTGCACCAACCCCTGGGGACCATGCCATTTCCCAAAATGTTACTGAAGCGTACATTTTGAAGACTTTGGCAAAGTTCTTTGAAGGCTACAGGGTTGAAACGAATTGGTCCATGCACACAGGACACTGACTCACTGTGGCCAAAACTAAACCAGTAATGTAAAATGGCTTCAGCTCCGCTCTCCATCTGCAGGAGAGGTCCTTCAGATGCTTTTCGCCTGCTTGCGGGTGCAAAAACAGGAGGAAAACACATCTGAGGGACCTCTCCTGCAAATGTAGAGCAGAGCTGAAGCCATTTTACATTACTGGTTTAGTTTTGGTCACAATGAGCCAGCAATTGGTTACCATTTTTCTGTAGCATATTTTAGCCTGACAAGCTGTTTTATACGATCTGTGCCAGTTCATTGCATGTCTCGTTGGCTGATATCATTGATAGGAGCATTGGAATGGTACTGTTTCTGTCTAATTGGTTCATAAACTGTTTTATTATATTTTTAAAACCACTTTGGTACATTAGTAGCTGTGTCAACATCACAATTTGGACTGACATTTTGGGTGAGGGGAACTGACTAGGCAACTGCCCAGGCCTCTTAACTTTGTAGGGTCTACCATGCTACTCATAGTTAAATTCCTGTTGAGGCTACAAATGCTGTACATACTGATATTTGAAGGAAGAGTAGGCTTTGAAGAAGAGATGAAAAATAAGGATAGGTTGACAAGTGACTGATATTTGAATTAAAGTGGATGTCACAATGCAGAGAATAAGATTTCCTATCATCTGTGCCCAGTCTTGCCACACAATCCAGCTCTGAGCAATCCTCTTTTATTGTTCAGTGAAAATTAACAGACTTCCAGATACAAACCTGTCTAAATAAAAAGTCCTTTCTGTCCCCTTGCTTCGAGTGACATACATTACCTCTCACAATGAACTGTGGATCACCCCCCATATTATGATAAACATCCAGGAATGTGCATGTGTCCAAGCTAGTGCATGAGATATGTAAAAACCCTGTCACTCAAAGCAAGGGGACAGAAAGGACTTTTTATTTAGACAGGTTTTTATCTGGCGTAAGAGGTCCAGTGTCCAACCTTGGAGTTTCCCTACTCAGTTCTTCCTGCTTGATTGACCCCCTGCCGCTGGCATGTGAGTCCACACCATCCGGTAAGAGTATTTACCCAGTGTGGATTATTCCAGCATATTGTGGCATCAATACATCTTTATAATAACTTTATTTACTATCCAGTGATTTCACTTTTTATCTGGTTGTCCAGTGAACTTTGCCCTTTTGCACCCAGCACTTTAATTTAGCGCTGTGGTCCAATTAATGCACTATATTTATAATATGTTTTGCACATGATACATATGTCATTATTATTTTAGCGCTACAACATGTGTTATCATTATAATAGAATGTTTACCCTCAAGGCCACATTTTCCCCACTAGAAGGGGCACCCAAAACAGTATAAACCAGAAAAAAAAAGAAAAAAGGGGGGAAATATATTTTAGGATTTAGAATATCGCACTACAGAGCGGGTCAGTCAGGTATGACAAAAAAAGAATGATGTTTGTTCTCCCGCTATTGACTATTCCTAGAAAGCAGCCATGTGTGATTTTAAGAGATATAAATGTATTTTCCCTATAAAAGACAGAAATCAGAGGAGAATCGAGAAATTCTATACAGGGGGCCCATACTTCTCTAAACTTGGGGTGGTTTTCATTCGCTATAGCTACCAACTCTTTCATCCACATTATATTATTAATTTACACTACCCATTCCTGTATTGATGGTATTGCTGGAGATTTCCAGTGTCTGGGGATCAGTGCTCTCACTGCTATCAACAGGATCGAAAAAAGACTCAAATTTTAATGAATTGAATCGATCCCGGGAAATCATAGAGAGAAGAGCTAGCTCTGGGGTCTTAGGCCATATCTTTCCCATGATGAGATGGCTGAGATGGAATATAGAGGACCAGAAAGGTTTTATTATTCGACAGGACCACCACACATGTAGGTATGAGCCTCTTGACTCCCCACACCTCCAGCATAGATCCAGTATAGCCTTATTGATTTTATTTTAAAAAGTCGGGCATCAATACCATGTAATATTTTATAGTTTCTTTCCTGTGAGTGGGATGCTCTAGTGGATTTGAATGTAAAGGCTTTATCCCAGTCCTCCTGAGACAGACTATTACCTAGTTCCCTATCCCAGTCTCAAACATAATAGGGGCGGTCAGGAAATGCGTGAGATAAAGATAATAGAGTGCCATATTTGCCCAATATCAGAGTTAACAGCCCTGGACGCGAAGATATTCTATATTTTGTTATTGGCCCTGTCCCAGACATATAAAAGTGTAAGAGCGTTAGCTGTGCTAGAGGCGGGCGGTCAATAGGCATCAACCATGAGAGGGAGGTCAATGTTAAAGGCAATAGATTAGACTCAAGGGTGACCCACTGTTTAACAGAGCCATTATAAAACGTATCCAGTACCCTACTAAGTACTGCCGCGGTGTGGTATAGTTCCAGGTGAGACAAGCCTGCACCACTGGCATTTCGCCTCTTTACCAGGATGTCATATTTAAGTCTAGCTATGGATCTATGCCAAATGTATTTAAATAGAATGGACCATGCCAAACAGAAAAATTAATGAGGAACCTGGATCGGAATTGTTTGAAAGATGTAAAGAAATCTAGGGAAGGTGTCCATCTTGAAGATGGACATCTGTCCAAACCAGAAATGTCTGATAGGAGATCATCTCTTACAGCATTGCTGCATAGTGGTCAAAAGCGGGCAATAATTTAACTCGTATAATTTATGGAGTTGTGATGGTATTTGCACTCTTGGATATTTATTAGAATGTTGCGCCCATTGAAATGGTAAATTGTCCACGAGAAGATTCTAAGTACCCACCCGGAGGGAAATGTCTAGGCAATATGATTTTGTTGCATTAATTTTAAATTTTCTCAGGGTACCAAAAAGTTCTAATTCATTTAAAAACGATGGAAAGGCTATAAACAGATTGGTAATATGGAGTAGGAGATCATCTGCAAATAAGCTGATTTTATATTGCTTGTCGGCGATGTCCACACCATGGATTAAGTTATTAGCGTATATATAGCCATCGCCAAGTGCTCCATTGCAGGTGTATAGAGAAGGGCGAGAGGGGACATCCTTGGCGGGTCCTGTTAGAAATTTGCACAGGTTCCGAGAGCAAGCCATTTTACCTAATACGAGCTGAAGTGTTGATTTCAAGAATACCCAATCTACATGATCAAGCACCTTTTCGGCACCCACTGAAAGAAGGCATAAAGGAACCTTCCGTAATTGGCAGTAAGAGATAAGAGATAATATTTTAATAGTGCTATCCGTGCTTCACGGGTAGAAATAAAGCCAACTTGATCTAAGCTAACTATTAAGGGAATGATCGCTTGGAGTCTATCGTCTAATCATTTAGCATAGATTTTCAGATTCACGTTAATTAAAGAAATAGGACGATAACTTGAGCATTCAGTAGGATCTTTCTGATCTTTATGAATAAAATGAATGTGGGCTTCAGGTGATTGTCGAGGAAAAGAACATGTAGCGCAGATTTAATTGAAAGTACTATCAAGAATAGGAATTAGAGCCTCTTGGAAATGTTTATAAAACATGCTTGGGAGACTGTCTGGTCCTGGACTCTTACCAGACGGCAATGCCTTTATCGTCTGGCTTATTTCCTGCATCAAGAAAGAAGTATTCAATAAGTTGACAGTATACTGATCTATTCTAAAGAGCGCTGTTGATGAAATGTCATAAAAAAGCTTTTCACGTCTCTGCTTATTAGCAGGGGCCGTGTAGGAATAGGGAATTTTATATAGAGTCGTATAGTACTCATAAAACGTTTGTGCAATGTCTTCAGATGAATGTACCAGCCCTCTCTTGGGGCAACATAATTTTGGAATATATGTTAGTCCCAATTAGACGTCCTAAATAGACTTTGCTTGTGGTCTGCCTACCTTGTTACCTGACTCATACATAGTTCTACGTGTGCAGTCCTTATGTCAAAAGTACACTTTTTTTTTTTTCCTCCACTCAGACTCAACTCCAGCATGAGACCTACTCATAGTCCATTTCAATATTTCCGTCTCTACTTCGGTTTTGCATCATATGTGGAGTTCAAAGTATTTATTTATATCTTTATCATTTTTTTTTGTCCTCCTTTTTTATCAATACATATAGTCATTTCCATCGTTACTTATTACTATATTCTATTTCCATTGCTTTTATCCTCCTGTGGTTTCTACATTTTCATGTCTAGATGGAGGTTTAATTCCCTTTCTCCCTCCCCTGTCCCCGCCCCCCCCCCCCCCCCACCCCCACCTCTATCCACTCTCCTGACCTCTTTCTCTCAGTTATCAGTTTTCACCTTCTCTATCCCTCGCGGGTACTACCTCAAGTCCGTCGGACCATTCTCATCGGATGGACTGATCGTTTGTACGCGGCCTCAGAGAACCAAATTTTACCAAAGACATCCTAGTAGATTTATTATCAGACATGTTGTATGGTCAGACCATATCCATAAGACGACATAAAGCAACAAACATAAGAGGGAAAAGGAGAAAACAAAAAAACAAAAGGACCACTAAAAAGATGTGTCTAATCTGACACTCAAATTGCCTAGGTCAGCCTAGGCGAGAACATATTTGGGGCTAGAACCCGATAGTGATCCTGAGCCTGCTCCTGCTAGATAATTATTTGAATGGACCACAAGAAAAAGAAAAAGAATTTTCATAAAACACATGATGAGTAAAACGATCAGGTTATCCCATGGACCCCCAAAAAAGATGAGGGGCCCGGCCATAAAATGTAGTACTAATATTTATAAGCAAAAGGTTTTAGGCTGAAGGACAGCCAGGATAGCATTCACAGTCCCTGACTGTCCCCGGGGTTACCCAATATGTACAGTCAAGCAAAACTAATATTACTTATTTAAATGTGCAATCTTCTAAATCAATAGTTTATTCAAACCTTTTCTAAACAGAAAATGGAGAATTGTATATCCCATCACCTTAAACCTCTATCCCATAGGGACAGCATTTCTGCGGGGGATGCAATTATTCAGATGAAAAGGAAAGCAAAAGAAAAAAAAAAAAGAAAAAAAAAAAGACGGTCAATGGTCGTCTGAGGACGCTCTCGTGTGATCTTCCGCTTGTGCTCGCCATCAGCAGCTACTTAATAGTAATTTTGTCTATCTGCTACTCTCCACCTGCTTCATCACCGACTCACTCTGCAGAAAGTGAGAGGGAGACAGGCTCAGGGCAGGCAGTTAATCGATTGGATTCCGAAAGTGATAACATTGTCGGCCGTGGACTGGATAGAGCATGGGGGTGGCGGCCGTGGATAGAAGAGGAGGTGTCTTATCCCAAATGCGCCAACGCTAGACAAATTTTAGTTGCTGTATCCACAAAAAAGTGCCTTAGTTAGTTCTGCACATACTGTATACAGTACATACAGCGCTATATAATCAGACCAATCCAGTGGAGCATACAAGCATTAATGATCCACTGAAAATTAGGGGTCATGGAGATCTGGTGAGTTCTCTGGCTTGAAAGGTGGAGGATCACACACAGTGTGCAGCACAGAAAGCAAAAATACGGTAGTTATTATTGGAAGAAGAACTGAATAGCAGGGTGGAAAAGGAACAGCACTTTGTTTCTTGAGCACTGAACACTTTTGGAGTATTAAGCTTGCCGACCGGCTCACGCCGATATACGTTGGCAGAATGGCACGTACAGACATATTAACATACCTGTATGTCGCCTTTAAGACACAGCACTGTGGACATGCACGCCTGCTGCGAGCTTCGTGAGTGTGATCTCCTGCGATCCTCTCACGGAGAGGAAGAATGGGGAAATGTAAACAAGCATTTCCCCATTCTTCCTAGAGACAGGACACTGATCACAGCTCTCTGTAATCAGGAGCGGTAATCAGTGTCATGTCACACATAGCCCATCCCCCCTACAGTTAGAATATATCCCTAGGACACACTTACCCCTTCAGTGCCCCCTCCTGGTTAACCACTTCACTGCCAGTCACATTTACACAGTAATAAGTGCATATTCATAGCACTGATCGCTGTGTAAATGTGAATGGTCCCAAAAAAGCACCAAAAGTGTCCGATGGGTCCGCCATAATGTTGCAGTCACGATAAAAATTGCTGATCGCTTCCATAACTAGTAAAAAAAAAATATTAATAAAAATGCCATAAAACTATCCTCTATTTTGTAGACGCTATAACTTTTGCGCCAACCAATCAATAAACGCTTATTGCGATTTTTTACCAAAAATATGTAGAAGAATACGTATCGGCCTAAACTGAAGAAAACAAAAATTATATATTTTTTGGGGATATTTATTTATTTATTTAAAAGTAAAAATATTGATATTTTTTTCAAAATTGTCCCTCTTTTTTTGTTTATAGCGCAAAAAAATCCAGGAAGTCATACAGTCTGGCTTCATGATGCCCACACTTAAGATGGCCCCAGTCAATTTCTATTTTATAAAGTGTCTAAATGCTGTAACAACCTAACAAAACGGACCTTAGTTTACAGACTAACTTTACTAGAATACATTAAGCTTGTGTATTACAGGGGTATTTATATTTAAAAAGTGAAATTGTGGCCGGAACTCAGCTTTAATGAGCCTAACAACGGAGTCCGCGGACAGGCGCAGTCTTTGATCCGTTTCAAACCCTCCAGCAGCTCTAAATGAGTGTTAAGAAAGAACGCTGGATTCAGGACAGGCCAGTAGCTTGATTACATATTGAGCAAGTTCTGGCCAGTGGTCCATCCTCAAGATCCAGTAACCCAGTGGATTCTCTATTGGAAAGGTCTCCAAGTCTGCTCTTGCCCCTAGATATTCCTGCATCATATAATGCAGACGCTGGCGATGGTTGCTTGAACCAATCAGACCATGGCGCTGAAGACTAAAAAATTGTTTAAATCCATCGGTCAACCGGCCACCTTCTCCACCAATCTTCCCCTGACTGAATGAAGCCTCAGCAAAACGTTGTCCAGCACCAGAAAATGGTAAACTCCCAGGGTCTGGAAATGCGTTACACAAAACGTACTCCCTTTTTCAACCTGTGAACCAACATTGGAGACTTCAAATCGCTGCGCATCCTCCTGCAGCATATAACTGACACTGTGGTCAAATAATTCTGGGGACTCCTCTGTGCATGATGGTGGGGCTATGGAAGAAGTTACTGTGGACAAGGAGTCAGTGAAATAGGCCACTTTGAGGATGAGGATGGCTTCGTTATCCACTCCACTAACTCTTCTGCATGTTGTGGCTCAATAACACAACCAGCAGCAGCAAAAAAGGACAAGCGTGCCCCATGGCCACCTGTAAAGGATGTACCATGTCCACGACCACCACTGTTAACTGCTGACACAGAGGCTGCTTGCCCTCTTCTAGTGGCCTGTGAGTGTCTGCCTCTTCTTGGTGGCCTTCCGGGCATGATGTATTTTTTGTTTTGCAACACCACACTACACTGTAATATATACTGTGCACAACGCCTGAAGTGTATTAGAAAGTGTACAATGGCTGCACTGTATTGTATACTGTGTACACCACTAGAAGGGGTTAGTAGGCTACAGGTTTGTCCCCAATTTTGCTGCATTGGCCACTCCCCTAACAGATCTTATCAAGGGGGAAAGTCCTCAGTGGTAATTTGGTCCCCAGAAGCTGAGAAAGCTTTCCAAAACCTAAAGACAGCCCTGTGTAATAGCCCTAGCTTAACCGGTTAAGACCCGGACCAATATGCAGGTTAAGGACCTTGCCTCTTTTTGCGATTCGGCACTGCGTCGCTTTAACTGACAATTGCACGTGGGTCCCAAACAAAATTGGCGTCCTTTTTTTCCCACAAATAGAGCTTTCTTTTGGTGGTATTTGATCACCACTGCGGTTTTTATTTTTTGAGCTATAAACAAAAATAGTGCGACAATTTAAAAAAAAATGCAATATATTTACCTTTTTGCTATAATAAAGATCCCCAAAAAATATATACATTTTTTTTCCTCAGTTTAGGCCGATACGTATTCTTCTACCTATTTTTGGTAAAAAAAAATCGCAATAAGTGTTTATCGATTGGTTTGCGCAACATTTATAGCGTTTAAAAAATAGGGGATAGTTTTATGGCATTTTTAATAATATTTTTTTTTTTTACTACTAATGGTGGCGATCAGTGATTTTTTTCATGACTGCGACATTATGGCGGACACATCGGACACTTTTGACACATTTTTGGGACCATTGTCATTTTCACAGCGAAAAGTGCTATCAGCGATTTTTTTCATGACTACGACATTATGGCGGACACATCGGACACTTTTGACACCATTGTCATTTTCACAGCGAAAAGTGCCATAAAAATGCACTGATTACTGTGAAAATGACAATTGCAGTGAAGGGTGTTTAATCACAAGGGGGCACTGTAGGGGTTAAGTGTGACCTCATGTGTGTTTCTAACTGTAGGGGGGGGTGGGCTGGACATGTGACGTCAGTGATCGTTGTTCCCTATATCAGGGAACAGACGATCACTGACATTGCCACAGAGAAGAAGGGGGAAGGTTTGTTTACACTCACCTCTTCCCGTTCTTCAGCTCCTGTGACCCGATCGCAGGAAACCCGCGGCGATCGGGCCCGTTAGTTCCGCGTGCGTGGTCACTGCGCGCTCGTGACCCACGGCTGGGCTCTTAATGGGGACGTGTATATACGTCCATGTGCCCAGCCGTGCCATTCTTCCGACGTATATAGTCGCGCGGCGGTCCTTAAGTGGTTAATCGCCCCGGATTTCACACAGGAATTTATAGTGCGAACTGATGCTTCATAAGTGGGATTAGGTACAGTGTCGTCCCAAGTGATGAATGGGGAGGAACACCCCAAAGCATTCTTAAGCAGAAAATTTACCCCTGCTGAAAAAAGATATGCCATTGTAGAAAAGGAATGTCTAGACATCAAATCGGCTCTTGAAAGTTTAAAATGTTATCTGTTAGAGTGACAGTTTAGGCTCCAAACTGATCATGCCTCTTTCAAATGGATGGCCCAAAATATGGAGAAAAATGCAAGATTTACCAGATGGTTCTTGGCTCTACAGTATTTTATTTTTTTAAGTAGAACATACTGTAGACCAGGTAGCCAACAAGCTAACGCTGATGCCCTCTCCAGAGTTTACAGTCTGTTTGCCAAAGGTGCTCAACCCCCCGTGTGTGAGCAAAGGTGATATGTAAAAAGGTTAAAAATTACAGGAAAAGTGATTGATGGGATATATGTTGCTCCACGGATTCTTAGATTTGCAATCTAAGATAAGACCAACAGGGTAAAGAAGGATAGTTCTAGTTCTGTAATGGTAAATTCCGTTCAGGGGCTGGTTTTATTGGGAGCCTGATAGAGATCTGGATGGGACAAACTCCCAAGTCCGTGGACCCCCTGAGCCATGATTAGCCAAAGGCATCCTGCCTTTGGCCAATTATGGCTCTCTCAGCAGAGCGCGCTAAAGCATTCAGGTCAGGTGCATGCTTTGGCCAATCATCATACAGCAATGCACTGCGATCTCACAGTGCATTATGGGCCATTCAGCTGCGCTCAAAATTTTTGCGAACGCCCCATAATGTTCGCTGTTCGGGGAACACCGATGTTCTAGTTGAAATTATGTTCGACCCGAACATCGAGCTCATCCCTACCTTCCATTTTACAGGAATGCAAGATTTAGTGGCATTGAGAAGGTGACAGAGGATGAATTTCACATATGTTTTCGCAGAAATCAAAGAGTGATTGTCAGGGCTTGGCCCAGCCCACCCTTCTCAGAGCTCTAGATGCTCAGTTGTGAGTTAATTGCCAGTACTCTTCATTCTACAGTGACTCAACTAGTCTTCATTTCCTGCTCATTTGCTAACCATGCTGGCTATTTATCATATGATATTGATCATATCTCTTGTGCCTTCACCTGGTCAACATATCCAGATACTCTCTGCTGTGTTTTCCTGTTAAAGACTTTGCTTGGCTGACTTCCCTTCTGGTCCCTGATCCTGTTTGCTGCCTCTGACTACGCTGATTTCTGGATTAAAGACTTTGTCTGGCTAATTTCCCTTCTGGTTCCTGATCCTGTTTGCTGCGTCTGACTAGGCTGATTTCTGGATTAAAGCCTTTGCCTGGCTAACTTCCCTTCTGATACCTAATCCTGTTTGCTGCCTTTTCTACATTGATCTCTGGATTCCTGGCTTGTTCCGACTACCTGCTCTGGTTACCGAACTCTGGCTATGTTTTGACTACGCTTGCTCTGTTTGTACTATTTAATTTTTTTTTCTTAAAGTGTGATTTTTACTGCACTTCTGTCTCAGTCTGATTCATGGTTCCTGACAGTGATGAAGTAGAAAGAAGTTTGGGTCATCTGCAGGCATGTACTGGCCATAGGGACTACAGGGAGTTTCCCGGTGGGCTGATGGCTCAGTGGGCCGGTTTCAGTGACAGCCTGTCAAAGTAATGGCTGCCTAGCTCATCCTCCACTTCATGCAGTGATGTGAGAAGGATGAGAAAAATACAGAGGAGAATAAGTGAAATAATAAAAGTGAGGCCTCCTTATGTTATGCTACTTATGTTTTTTGCACAATTGCGTATAGTTTATATACTGTTTTTGTGCTTGTTTGCAAACTTAAAGTGGGCCGGTCTGGATGAAGTCCAGGGCCAAATTTTGGTCTCAGTCCAGCCCTGGTCATCCGGGAGAGTGTAATCCAAGAGTTTCTGAGATATCTCCAGCACTTTAGTCCAGAAAAAAACAAAAGGTACATTTTGGACAAGACCAAACATTTTGAAGAAGGGAGCCAGTGTCCGATTTACAACGCCAGCAGTTATCAGGGTTGAATTTATGCAGGCTACAGGGTGTTCTGTTCCACCTTGAAAAGGATTTTATAGTTGGTTTTCTGAAGCCTAGAACTTATCAAGGATTTTAGAAAAAATAGGATATCCTGTGACATTAAGGAGGGAAGAGAGTTAGCTATAGATCCTGCTCCCATTGGTAGAGGAAGGGGGTCACGCGATTTGAGTGAGAGGTGCCAGGAAAGTTATTTTTTTTTTTGTGTCTCTTTCTCAGGGTTTTACCAACAGTATATTTTTTTAAAGTTTAAAAATATCATTTTTGTTTAATAAGAAAAAAGGGAGCAACAAGGGAGCAGAGCAGAGCCTTCCTACCCAGGGCTAATTTTTCATATCAGACATAGCAGTATTATATCATTCCCTTACTGCAAACCATTCATTATGATGAAAATTTCTTCTACGGTAAAAAAAAAATTGTATTTCAAAGAAAAAGTTGCAATGCAGAAAATCCACAACCCCATTTACACCAGTGGGTTATGGTAATGCATGTGTGTTTAAGGACCCGTTTAAGGGCAATATACAGAAACACATATGTTGTGTTGTCATTAACCACTTGCTGACGGCCGTACGACTTTGTAC
Organism: Rana temporaria; assembly: GCF_905171775.1. NCBI lineage: Eukaryota > Metazoa > Chordata > Amphibia > Anura > Ranidae > Rana > Rana temporaria. Next base: position 137,547,310 of record NC_053496.1, on the reverse strand, counting down.
GGCCGCAGCGCGGCTCCCAATCTCTAACAGGCCGTCTTTTTACAGCCGCCCCTTTGCACGTTCCCCGCGCGCGCTCCCGAGCGCGCAGCGGGGAACTGCTGTGCTGGCCGTGTCCCTTGGACACAGCCAGTCACAGATCGCCGTGAACGGCCAATCGGAGCGGCCGTTTCCTAGGCGATCTGTGCGGCCAATGAGAGATGATCTCATATGTTTACATATGAGATCATCTCTCATTCCCGACTCTCGCAGACAGCGGTGCTGTCAGGGGAGAGAGGAGACGGATCTGTGTCTCTTGTACATACTGTAGAGACACAGATCGGTCACCCCCCCCCAGTCACCCCCCTTCCCCCACAGTTAGAACACTAATATTAGGGTACACATTTAACCCCTTCCTCACCCCCTAGTGTTAACCCCTTCCCTGCCAGTCACATTTATACAGTAATTAGTGCATATTTATAGCACTGATTGCAGTATAAATGTGAATGGCGCCAAAAATGTGTCAAAAGTGTCCGCCATAACTTCGCAGTCCCAATAAAAATCGCAGATCGCCGCCATTTCTAGTAAAAAAAAAAAAAAAATAATAATAATTCTGTCCCTTATTTTGTAGGCGCTATAACTTTTGCGCAAACCACTCGCTTATTGCGATTTTTTTTTTTTTTTTACTAAAAATATGTAGAATACGTATCGGCCTAGACTGAGGATAAAAAAAAAAACGTAAAAAAAAAATTGAGCTATTTATTATAGCAACAAGTAAAAAATTTTATTTTTTTTTCAAAATTGTCGCTCTATTTTTGTCTATAGCGCAAAAAATAAAAACCGCAGAGGTGATCAAATACCATCAAAAGAAAGCTCTATTTGTGGGGAAAAAAGGACGTTAATTTTGTTTGGGAGCCACGTCGCACGACCGCGCAATTGTCAGTTAAAGCGACGCAGTGCCGAATCGCAAAAAGTCCTCTGGTCAGGAAGGGGTTTAAGTGCCCAGTAAGGAAGTGGTTAAGGTGCGCACAAATACACTAGCTCAGTGTTTTAGTGGAACATATTTGTGAAGGTTCTAGTCTTCAAAATTGTCAACCAACAGTCACTGTTGATAGTCGAGAATGTCGCCCTGTTTGACCAAAAACACTTACAATGGGAGACTGACCTTTTATGTCAGTGAGTCCCTTTAGTCCACTTGATACAACACCACAGATACAACACAGTCAGAAATGCTTTAAGATTCCAGGAACTGAGGGGTTTTATGTAAAAGGGTGTGTAAATAGAAGCATAGATTTAAAGGGATTAGATTATTTTTTGTTTAATACACTGTTGTTACTTTACTTCCTCGACTGATGATTAGTGCCTATGGGTAAATGTTGTTAGAATAATCTTAGACATGTGATAATAGTGTTTGCAATTAAACTGTTATACTTTTATCTGTTCTACTCATATTCAATTACCACTGTCCTTGGTTGGCCTTGTGGTTGTCCTGCAAAGGAAAGTGCTCAGTTACTCATATCTTTTTTTTTTTTTCGCAACAAAATAATAAATACGGTATACAGTATCTCACAAAAGTGAGTACACCCCTCACATTTTTGTAAATATTTTATTATATCTTTTTTTATGTGACAACACTGAAGAAATGACACTTTGATACAAAGTAAAGTAGTAAGTGTACAGCTTGTATAACAGTGTAAATTTGCTGTCCCCTCAAAATAACTCAACACACATGACACAAAATGACACAAAATGACATAATTAAGTGTCTATCAGCTCATGTGGTCTGCATTTTGGCAGTGGCAGTGCTACCCTTTTGGATCTACTTTCTCTAAATGGATGCTGGCGGATGAGCAAGACCTGGGGCCAGATTCACAAAGAGATACGACGGTGTATCTCCAGATACACCATCGTATCTCTGACTTACACTGGTCCTATCTATGCGCCTGATTCATAGAATCAGTTACGCATAGATAGGGCTATATCCGACAGTGTTACACTGTGTTACACTGTCGGATCTTATTTTCGATTTAAAAATGGCGCGTTCCCGCTGATTTACCTTCAATAATATGTAAATCAGCGAGATACGCAAATTCAGGAACGTACGCGGACCCGACGCAGTCTTCTTACGACGTTTCCGTAGCGGCTTTCCCGTCGTATACTTACCCCCGCTTTTATCAGGCGCAGCCAATGTTAAGTATAGCCGGCGTTCCCGCGTCGAATTTGAATTTTCTAACGTCGTTTGCGTACGCCGATTCACAAACACGCGCGTCGCAAGTCACGCTCACGTCGAAACCACTGACGTCCTAGTGACGTCAGTGGGAGCAATGCACGCCGGGAAATTCCCCGGACGGCGCATGCGCATTTAAATCGGCGCGGGAATGCGCCTGATTTAAATAGTACACTCCCCCTAGCCGCCGAATTTGAATTCCGCCGGGGGATTTAGGATCCGCCGCCGCAAGTTTGGAGGTAAGTGGTTTGTGAATTAGCCACTTGCCTCTCAAACTTGCGGGAGCGGATCTTAAATCACGTAGATCGAGCGGATCTATAGATCCGCTGATCTACGTGAATCTGGCCCCTGGAGTGCAAACTTGGCCAGTTCTGGTGAGTGGTTTTGCATGCAGACCAACCTATGCACTTAGTATACTTAGTATACTTGCTGGGACCGTGACCCAGCCCAAATAGGCCACCACAGTACCTAGAGCATTTGACACCCGGGACAGATCCTATATCTGGCACCCCTCCATGTTAAAATTTAAAAACACCCCACTGTGCCCCCTGCATACCTCTGCATCCTTCAATATCTCTTTGTCACTAATGTGTACCCCCTCTCCACAACTGCACCTCTGGACCCCTTTACATAGCACAGCACCGCACCTTTGGACCCCTTTACATTACACAGCACCACACCTTTGGATCCCTTTACATTACACAGCACCCTGCAGCTCAGGCCCCTTTACATTACACAGCCCCCCTAACAGTTCTGGTGTGTGAGTTGGTGCAGTGGTGTTGCCCTGGGCCCTGCCGACGCATGTCACCCCTCTGGCGGGTGTCACCCGGGTGCGGCCCACAACCCCCTCTTGCAACGCCATTGCAGCTCACCTCTCCATGCTCTAACCTGCCCTGTCACCACACCGCTGCCTAAACCCGCACCGCTTCAGTCACAGAGGGTGGCACCCGGGGTGGCCCGCCCCCCACTTGGTACACCACTGTAGGCCACCACCATAATTCCCAGGTTCCAGTTAAAGCTTTGGTCTGGCACCTTAGAATGTTGCTTCAGCTAAAAAAAATGGGCTTCATAGAAAGCTGCAGTGACTGTGGCTGCCGGTAATACCAATATTTTTGTTGCTAAATATGCTTGCAGATGCAGTGTAGTGATGATGTGCTAATGAGCAGAGAGAAGTTTGATCTTCAGTCATGGCAGCTGGCTGCAGGGTATGTCCTGATCATTTCTCATTTTTCTTCTATCAAAGGCCCAAACGCATGGTTACCCAATAAGTCTCATTTTTGTGTTATCTGCCCCTTTAAGCAAATTTGTATCATTGTCATCATTGTCTAATAGACAGGAGGGTCAGTTCATCCCCCATTCCTCGATGTCAGTCCATGTTCAATCCTCAATGTCCGCCGGTGTCCCGCGATCGTGTTAGGGAGAAGCAGAACGGGGAGAGGCCAGTGTAAACAAGGCATCTCCCTGTTCTGCCTAGTGAGAGGACACTAATCGTCTACTCCTTCTCATCGGGAGCAGTTATCAGTGTCGAGTCACAGTAAGCCCCGCCCCCACATTATTAGAATCAATCCCTAGGACACACTTAACCCCTTCCTAGCCCCCTAGTGGTTAACTTCTTCCCTGCCAATCACATTTATACAGTAATCAGTGCATTTTTATAGCACTGATCGCTGTATAAATGTGAACGGTCACAAAATAGCGCCAAAAGTGTCCGATGTGTCCACCATAATGTCGCAGTCACGATAAAAATCGGTGATCGCTGCCATTACTAGTAAGGAAAAAACTATTAATAAAAATGCCATAAAACGATCCCTTATTTTGTAGACGCTATAACTTGTGCGCAAACCAATCAATAAACGCTTATTGCGTTTTTTTTTTGTTTTTTTTTACCAAAAATATGTAGAAGAATACATATCGGCCTAAACCGAGAAAAAATTAGCATTAAAAAAAATTAGAATATTTATTATAGCAAAAAGTACAAAATATTGCTTTTTTTTTTTTAAATTGTTACTCTATTTTTGTTTATAGCGCAAAAAATAACAACCACAGAGGTGATCAAATACAACTAAAAGAAAGCTCTATTTGTGGGAAAACAAGGACATACATTTTGTTTGGGAGTCACGTCGCACGACCACGCAATTGTCAGTTAAAGAGACGCAGTGCCGAATCGCAAAAAGTGGCCCGATCATTTGGCAGCCAAATCCTCCGGGGGTGAAGTGGTTAAAAAATGTACCACAAACGTGGGAAAAATGCATATGCAGTGGATCAGCATGAAAGTAGCCTTATACAACCAGTTCCTGTCAAAGAATGAAAAAACGTCCTACAGTGAATTTCCTGTTGAATGATATATATCACTTCCCTCAGATGGTAACTCCTCCTTCATCACCACTTATTTTCTAATATTGTTATTAAAGTTTTGCAAAATACAATGACAAATTTATTTTTTTATCAAAGAGTTTTCAACGTTAAGTTAGCAAGAGTGTAAAAAAAAAAAGAATTTTGGTAGAATATAAACCAATTTCCAATCATCTGAAATATCAACAGTAAACCGTAGTATACTAGAGAGAAGGGATTGCCCCAAAGGGGAATAAATCCCAGGGGCGATGGGAAATTGTGTGTACTAGGTAGTACAAAACCACATGCTTGGTAGGTGTCAGGGCCTGGATTTGAACCTAGAATCTCTGCTGTGTCAGGCAATGGCTCTTCCTGCTGAGCTACTTGAAATGCTAGATAGTTTTCTGGACAATTCCTTGAATGATCCTGTCTTAAACCTTGTTTGTCTTGAACCCTGAAAACTTCGCTCCTCCCTTGAACTTCCTGATTTAAACCATGTATCTGCACTTCCTGTTTGCCAGATTAGTGTGCTCTCTCAGCCAGTATCTTGCTCTTGTCTTTCCTGCTTCCATCTAAATTTTCTACCACTTGATATCGACCCTTGGCTTGTTCCTCACTACGCTTCTGCCTGATCCCAACCTGCAACTACTCATTACTGACCTTTTGGCTTGTTTAACAACTACACTTCTGCTTGATTCTTACCTGCTTAATCCTCTATTAGACCCTGGCTTGCTTATCTTCTGGTGGGGTGATCCTAAGGACTGTGGCCTGGTGCTAACATGTAGCAAATCCTTCTCCACCTTAAGAAGCTCTGGTGAACACCAGTTAATACTTAGACTCTACATTGCATGTGAGCCGGCATCATCCACCAGGGTTACCTGCCAGTGTTCTTAGCTTGTTGATTTCTGTGTGAACTTCTGACTGCTTTAGAAATTGGTATTTGAGCCTGACCCCTTGATCGTGACAGTGGGTGAATACATTGTGCAAATTCTTGAGCAAATTTGATGTACCTGCTACTTACCTTGTAGCAGAGCCTGACGTGTAGAGGGAGACCTCTCGTACAACCCCGGCTCAAGAGCCACTTGTGTTGCGACAGTTGCTGCAAGAACGTGGTGAGGTATGAGTGCCTGCAAGATCTTTCGTTGGTTGTAGAAGTGTGTGGCAGGTGTGTCACCTGAGCTGGGCTGGACTGGATGGCTGAAACAGCGGATGGCAACAGGAACACCAGATGCAGGGACACAGCAGATGTAGGACCAGTATCACCAGGCACTATGCAAAACAGGACAGACAGATAACTGGATGCAGGGTCAGACAAGCCAGGTTAGCAACAGAGGACCAGGTATGAGCATAAACAGCAGGCAGAGAATGGTCAAGATGCAGGCAGAGGTTGGCAACAGGATATCAGACAGATGGAAGATATAACAAAGTCTTTAACCACTTGCCGTCGCCGCACCGTCGAAATACGTCCACAAGGTGGCTCTGCTGGGCGAGAGCACGTAATATGACGTCCTCTCTCCCAGCCGACACCCGTGCGTGTGCCTGGCGGGCGCGATCGCCGCCGGGCACACGCGATCGCTCGGTACAGAGCGGGGACCGGGAGCTGTGTGTGTAAACACACAGCTCCCGGTCCTGTCAGCAGGGGAAATGCTGATCTTCGGTTCATACAATGTATGAACCGAGGATCAGTGTTTCCCCTAGTGAGGCCACCCCCCCCCCACAGTAAGAACACACCCAGGCATACTTAACCCCTTCCCCGCCCCCTAGTGTTAACCCCTTCACTGCCAGTGGCATTTTTATAGTAATCCAATGCATTTTTATAGCACTGATCGCTATAAAAATGCCAATGGTCCCAAAAATGTGTCAAAAGTGTCCGAAGTGTCCGCCATAATGTTGCAGTACCGAAAAAAAAAAATCGCTGATCGCCGCCATTACTAGTAAAAAAAATATAATAAAAATGACATAAAACTACCCCCTATTTTGTAAACGCTATAACTTTTGCGCAAACCAATCAATAAACGCTTATTGCGATTTTTTTTTACGAAAAATATGTAGAAGAAAACGTATCGGCCTAAACTGAGGAAAAAAAATGTTTTTTTATATATTTTTGGGGGATATTTATTATAGCAAAATGTAAAAAATATTCATTTTTTTCAAAATTGTCGCTCTATTTTTGTTTATAGCGCAAAAACTAAAAACCGCAGAGGTGATCAAATACCACCAAAAGAAAGCTCTATTTGTGGGAAAAAAAGGACGCCAATTTTGTTTGGGAGCCACGTCGCACGACCGCGCAATTGTCTGTTAAAGCGACAGAGTCCCGAATCGCAAAAAGTACTCTGGTCTTTGGGCAGCAATATGGTCCGGGGGGTAAGTGGTTAAGGCAAGCAGAGGTCAGGATAGGTGGAGAGAAAATGTGTTCACGATAAGCCGGGTCAAACACAGGAAACAAACACAGGAACAGGTATACGGGTAAAGCTGCAGATCAGACAGCACTGCACTAGTGCATCTGCTGCCCTATATAGGGCATTTTTTCATGCATGCGCATATGCGTTCGTCTGCACGTGCCAATATTTGCATTATCCTATGCACGGCAAGATGGACACCTGCAGGAGCACATCTGCGCATGCGTATCTGCCTCTGCTTAGGAGCTTTGGCTGTACTATGGCCAGCATGTCCCTGACGGTAGCAGAGGATCTGCAATTTCAGAAGCAGGCCTTCCTGCCACACCCAAAACATCTTAATTTAAGCTCAATTGAGTCTTAACTTTTTCTTAAAGCGGAAGTCAACCCTTCTATTTGAAAAAAAAAACAGTTAACATTCCTGGCATGCCGGAAATGCTAGCTGTCACATTGGTTGTGCTCTCAACCAAACTGTCAAACCATCCAATGACCGGTGTCATAATGGATCACATGTGCAGCATTATGGCAGTTGCAAATTAAACAGAGGCCAAGATGGCAGCTTCCTTGGCTGAAAACAATAGAAGGATTTACTTACACTTTAAGCCAGCCATACATGGATCTAAAAGCCTGTCTGTCTTTTCCCGAACAATCAATGCCACTGGCTATAGCCAGTCACACTGTTCAATGTATTCTGAGGGCAGGTAAGTCTCCCCATTGTTGGAATACAATAACTACGTGGGAGGGATTCCCCCTCCATATGTGGATGGGGGAATAAAGGCATTTTCTTTTGTTCAACCTGGTTTGTATCCAGCATTTCTGGCCACCTTTGGTTACAACTCAAACTGTTTTCTGATTTATCCTTCTAGTTTGTCCTTCAGTTATCTTGGTCAGCTGTCAGATCCTATCACAGCCTGTTCTGACCTCATCTCTGCTTCATGATTTGGTACCTTATTCTTGTCCTGCCTAAACTGTAGGATGTCTTCCTACAGAGGGTCCTCCTTTAGTTTATGTTTGCAGCATGACACCCTTACCACCAGAGGCACTGTGAAAGCGCCTGCATCCCACTGACAGCCTTCATCCCTCTAAGGCCGCGTACACACGATCAGTCAAAACCGATGAAAACGGACTGAAGGACCGTTGTCATCGGTTAACCGATGAAGCTGACTGATGGTCTGATGTGCCTACACGCCATCGGTTAAAAAAACGATCGTGTCAGAACGCGGTGATGTAAAACACACAACGTGCTAAAAAACGAAGTTCAATGCTTCCAAGCATGCGTCGACTTGATTCTGAGCATGCGCGGCCTTTTGACCGATGCTTTTGCATACTAACGATCGGTTTTGACCCATCGGTTAGGCGTCCATCGGTCAAATTTTAAATCAAGTTCTCTTTTTTTTTTGACCGAAGAATAACTGACCGATGGGGCCCACATACGATCGGTGTCACGTACCTTACCAGAGACCGAAGTGCTGAGAGGGCTTCCCTTGCGACTGAGTGCAGAACGCCCCCTGGAGGTGACACAGGGGGTGCTATGCCCAGAGATGCAGGGGTTGCCAGCTGCGACTTGCTGAGAAGGTGTAGAAGATCAGCTGTCCACCAGGATACGTAGTCAGGTAGGGGTACCACGGAAGTACCAGACGAGGTGGGGAGTGCAGGGAGACCCAGGGGCGGAATCAGGAGCCAAGCCGGAAGTCATGCACGGGAAGCAGGAGGTAGTTGGAGCAGGTCAGAAGGCAAGCCGAGGTCATACACTGGAACAATCAGGCAGGAACAGGATAAAGGGTAACCGAGAGACAAGCCGGGGGTCATACACAGAGAAGTCTTGGTCAGGCAAGCCGGGTCGTCAACGGGTACACAGGAACAAGAGCTCAGGAACACACAAAGGCTGAAGATCATGCAGCAGTTGGTCACTGCTGCAGCAAGCCTTAAATAGGGCACTGACGCCAGAAGTCCCGCCCGCATTGTGTGCGTATTGGTGCGCGCGCATGCGCAGTGAAGAATACTGAATTCACAGAGTTGTTGCTCGTGTGCGCGCTAATGCGCGTACTTAAGCGTGTGTGCGCGCGTGTGTGCGCGCGTGCGCATTGTGCTCGTTGGTCCGTGCAGGACAGGTCTGTTAATTCTTCCATGGTTGGTTCTCTGACAATCGGTTTGGACCGATGAAACGGTCCTTCAGTCAGTTTTAATCGGTTTTGACTGATCGTGTGTACGCGGCCTAACAGTTCAGTATATCTTTGTGGTTCTTTTTTTAACACAACACACATCTCTGATGTCTACTCTTCATCACTCTGATGTTCTCATATTTTTTTTCTTTCCTTCATCATTATCAATGGACTCCAAGTCATTTTTGCTGTTATGGAATGCAGTTTTGACATTAGGTGTCTCATGACTACCTTCTTTTTTATTTTATTTTTTTAACCCAAAATTTACCCAGCTGTCCGTAACCTAATAATAATAAAAAAAACAGGTATTATTATCTACTATTATACTATGCAATGTCCTGGAATATACAGGGACAATTATTACAAAAAGAAATTGCTGGCTGCAGAATGAATTGACTCAGACATTAATTTGCACAGTGTAGAAATAGATAATAATGCCAGACAAAACTACACACATCTACTGTATTCAATACTAGCAGATGTATTGATTTACAGAAAAAAAAACGTGTGTGCATATAATTATAAATGCTGTTCATGTATTTGTGAACAGCTGAGGCAAAAATAGGCAACACATTACAGAGAGCAGTATTCTGCGTTCCAGGCATTTCGTTCTAAATGCAGGTACCACTTGATACAGCATCCAGTCTCTGCATATTTCAGCTTGTCATTGATTTTGACAGGCTGCTGGCAGTAGGGTGCATGCTGCACCTGTGCCTCCTGGGCTAGTAAAAATGTCATGATTTGATACACAGGGGCTAAACACTCAGTGTGCATGTGACCTTAAATAACAACCATTGTATTTTGTCAAGTAACCTTGTACTCCTTGGCTCATTGTTGTGAAGCCAGTGCCTGCCCAGGAAGGACCCCACTCAGCAGCTGTGAGTGTGCGCTGACAGTGGCGGGGATGTAGAAGGAGCTCCTAGAAAACTGAGTGACATGAGCTGATGCATGCACAAGGTAATACCGAGCCAGCCCATGAATGTAACACTCGCAGGGCTCCCACTGTGTTTCTGAGACACAGCAGTCAAGGGACAATGAACTCAAAAGCAGGACTGTCCTGGCAAATCTAGGCTATTTGGCAAGTACTATATATATATATATATATAAATTCATATGCAAAGGGAAAGTAAAAATTGTAACATGTAGCAGCAATTCTGCACAAAAAATATATTAAATTACTAATAGGTCCCCTTGACTCCGTTTTGTAATTTAGCAAATATAACATAATTGTTATCCTCATTCTACATTAATATCTGACATTGTATTACCTTTGATAACTAGAAAACTCTCTTTTTGTGCCCCTTTCTAATCCTGATATCATTTTGTTATACAGGGCTTGACTTTCCCAAATTTAGGAGCTAGCCCACCTTTGTGCTACAGTAAGTCCTGCCTACACAAGTTGAGAGCATCTTAAGGGTCAATATGGGCCCATCTGAGTCAACAGGGGAATGGCAGGTGGGAGGCTTACTTCTACAAGGTAAAAGCAGCCAAATAGAATGTTTACTTAAAAAAGATGACCATGCAATATAATGGACCATTATATCCACATGATTTTATGGATTATTAATGGTACATAACATACACAGTTTACAGGGAGACCTTTATCAGTAGATGTTTTATACAATGCATATAGTGACATTTTTCTGTCTTGGTGTGTTGCCCATGTAAAAGGAGGTAACAGCAGCCCTCTGAGCAGGTACTACATTCTTGCACTCTAATTAAATCTTTTTTTATTTTTTTTTTATTACATTTGATTGTAGATAGATACTCTATCTTCTAGATGGTGGTGCTTTCCACTGTCTAGTTTCATTTAAATTCTTTACATCTAGCCCAGTGGTTCTCAACCTGGGGGTCGGGACCCCCTCGGGGGTCGAATGATGATTTGCCAGGGGTCCCCGAATCCTTGGCTGTTCCTGAAGCCCACATCGCTCTACCAGCCATTTTGTGGCCACCCAGCAGGGCTGTCCCTGAAGCCTGTGGCTGCCCAGCTGGGCTGTTCCTGGAGCCCGCGGCCGCCCCCTCAGCCTCTTCGCAGCCATCCATTTAGTTCACTGCATAGCTGGGGGGCCAGAGACTAGAGCTCAGCTGACTGGTGAGGAATGTGAAGTGGTAGGAGCTGGAGGAGACCCTATCTCCTGATTTCGGCATAGGTGTCACTGCTACTAGACACCACAAAGTCGGTGACACTGTGAGTAACACTACCTGTGATTATAGTTGCCATTAAAAGTCCCTACTACAGTTCTCAGATTCGCAGATGACCTTGATCAAGAGCGCCTAAGTTGGCTGATCAGAACTCCCCCCAACATTGCTACTCATCCCAATTATATATGGAAGGAAGAGGAAAAGAGGGGGAGGAACTAAGAAAAAGGGAGAGAAAGAACAAGAAAGACGGCTGGAGAGGGATGGGGGAAACAAAAATAAATACATTTTTTTAAAGACAGGGACAAAAAGGGAAAGAAAGGAGAACAAAGAAAGAGTTGTACATCCTAAAATGTACCTTAAGGGGTTTTAATACTGTATGAGTGGAAGGGATTCAGGGAGCGCAAAATGTCCGTGGGTTTTGGGGCGCAAATTACTTGTCTTGCCTTGGGAGCTGACAACCCACGCTACAAAAATAATTTTACTGTTAGGGGTCCCCACAACTTGGGAAATTTTATCAAGGGGTCACGGCACTAGAAGGGTTGAGAACCACTGATCTAGCCTAAAGTTCCCTGTGTAATTCTAATTGGCAGAAACTACTATTTACAATAAGGGTTATCAGGTAGTGTGGTTACCTTTGAATAAATACAAAGAAACCCCGATTGGATACACCAGCCCATTACTTTGTTGTTTGATCTGATACCTTACTTTTATGCATTTGCTGATCAGAAAGTAACAAAATGAATTCTTGTTTATATACGTTAGTACATAAAGTAAAAATGTTTTTCCATCTTTAAGCCTTTAAAAATGACAGAAAACCTAAATTCCTATTCATTCAGTAGATGCATGCTTAAAACAGATAGTCAATGCTAAACTGTACTTTTCAGTGCACCCCTGCCAAACTAAAGCGTTTCTCCCTCCAAAACGTAATATGATTAATATGGTTTACATATTAGCATGTTATTAGCATAACACATAAGAAAGCACAAAAGTGTGACGATACCCTAAAATTTGGGGAACCAGCCTCTTATAATCACCATTCAATGCAAAGCACTTCCTCCGTTTTTATAGGAAGCAGTCTCTGAAGTATGTAAACATTTAAAAAACATATAATCATATAATCACACACATAGGTTGGACTTGATGGACTTGTGTCTTTTTTCAACCTCACCTACTATGTATATTTTTTAACATTGTATGTTCCACGGCATGTATGTACAAACATGTTGATGATGTACTTTGGACGGTATAATAGTTTACTTGTGTGCACTTTATGCAAATACCACAACACACTGCTGAGTGTCTTGTCCTCTATGTAGTGAGACAATATCCTCTCTTGCTATCTTTAAAATACACATAATTTTAGTGGCTAGAAGGAATAAAGCAAAATGAGGTAAAGGAAGTGTAGAAATGACAGGTCACCCGCAGAGAGGCATCTAAAAGGGCATTGAAAAGGCAGCAGCTGGCAGATCAGCAAGTCTGGGCACCCTGAGAGTGGAAGAATAAAGAACAAAAAAATCTCAGGGACAAAGAACAGAAACCTTGCGCCAAGGCCACATCCCCTTTGTCTATCACTTTTACCACCCATTCAACACTGGAGAAACAAAGTTCACTGGCCAACCATTAACACTTTGAGCCATGGGAACAATACAGTTGGCTTGCTGAGATAAGGTCCATAGTAACTCGTGTTCCACCTAGAATTGTTAATTCAGCTATTTATGTACAAGCACAATTAAATTACACAGGTTATATGCTGATTCAGGTACGACATTAGTCCAGTTATCTGTATAACTTATAGAATGATTTGGCAACACTATGAGTAAACAAAATAGAACATTAGTAAACCTAAGCAAAGGCACCATAATTCAGCATTAACAATGCCATAAACATACAATTCATATTTGCATCCACTTCATTATAAGAAGGGTTTAGTAGGGGAAACTGTTCCTAAAAAAAGTTTACCTGGTGATTGCTGAACTTAAGGCATTGTTAAAGTGCATTATGGCTAAACAAGTAAACAGCAATACAAACCCCAGTTTTTGCAAAATTGCTACTGCTTGTTTGATCACTTTTTCGTTTTCTATGGCTGCCACCACTGCTTTTTATAAATACATATATTTTTTTAAATAGATCCAGAAAATACTATAAGCACTTTGTGAAGCTTTTGGCAATTCTAACAACAAAGTGGACCTACTGTGGTGTATGCAGATAACTAAAATCTCCAAAATCTGTGCAGTATAAGTCTGCCTTAGGTTGGTTACATCTATGACAACTGAGCAATTTGAATTTTCCATGATTACTGGAGATATTTGAGCAAAATATTAGACATGTGCATTAGTTTTCGTCCGAATGCATTTTCGTCCGAAATTCGGGTATTTTCGTTATCGTTTTAACAAACGAAAACAAACGCCCAGAATCCAAAATCTGAAAGATCCAACATAAAAAAATTCTTTATTTTCGTTTTGTTGCTACAACAGTTCGATGTAGATAGGAGATTCGACATGACGCTGACAATAGCAATCTGTGTCTATCGAATCTGCGGTCGAATGTGCCTAACCTTAACTCTATTTGTCCAAGATTATTCTACATAGAGAGGAAAGATTCAACATTATAGAGACAGTGTTGGGGTAGACTATTCGACTTGAACAATGAAGATTCGACAAAGCAGCGAAAAGCATACTAACGTTGAATCTGTCATTGAAGGCTTATGGTGTCTGTCGAAAGTTCTAAGAAGATTCGATAAGCAGCTAAACTGTACGACGCCGCAATCGTACATTTCCGGTCAAATGCTCGGCCCATAGGCTATAGAAGAATTTGATTGATGTTGGTTGACTAGTAATAATAATTTATAAATATATTTATTACTAGTGTCATACAACATTAGAATTCTTCTATAGCTTGTAGGCAGAACATTTGACTGGAAATGTACGATTGCGGCGTCGTACAGTTTAGCTGCTCCGTCAAATCTTCTTAGAACATTCGACAGACACCATAAGCCTTCAATGACAGATGCGACCTTAATTAATTCGGATTTTCGGACGAATGTATTTTTAACTAAACTAAATAAATAAAAACAAATTTAGGGAGTAACTAAATAAAAAAAATTCGGACGAAAACGAAATTCCGAAACAAAATATTTCAGTGTGCACATGTCTACACAATATATACTATTAATGAAGTCAAATATGATATCCACTTAGTCGAGCCCAAGGTTCACTTAGTATTATATTATTATAGTATTAGTTCGACTGTGAGACCAGGAGAAGAAACACCAGTTCCAAAGGATTTTTCCAATCTGACAAAGAGGAATGGAGTGTTAATTTCGGGCATGTAGGATTGCAATTATATATTGGCAAAAAGTGAGAGGTTATTGGGGGGTATTTGTCCAGCAGTCTGTATTGGGTGTTTGTATTTTAAAAGCCTTTTAAAGCAGAACTGGTTTTCACAGGTACACACCCCAACCTCCAGCTGACTTTGCCACGGCAAAATCATCGGGTAGTTTGGCCCCCCTCCTTCCCCCGCCACTGCACTTACCTGTAAACTTGCGGCGGCGTAGCGTAAATCCGCTTGGCGCAAGCTAGCCTAATTCAAATGGGGCGGGCACCATTTAAATTAGGCGCTTTCCCGCGCCGAACGTACTGCGCATGCTCCGTCCCTAAAATTTCCCGACGTGCATTGTGCTAAATGACGTCGCAAGGACGTCATTGGTTTCGACGTTAACGTAAATGGCGTCCAGCGCCATTCACGGACGACTTACGCAAACAACGTGAAATTAAAAAATTCGACGCGGGAATGACGGCCATACTTAACATTGCTTAGACCACCTAGAGGGCATGCTTAGTTTTACGCGACACATCTCTACGGAAACTACGTAAATTTCTGATCGACGGGCAAAGTCTAGTCATTTTACTAGTCACTAGTCATATTACGTTGGCCGCTAGTAACTAAAATTGCAGCCTAAGATCCGACGGTGTAACACAGTTACACCTGTCGGATCTTATGCCGCGTACACACGGTCGTTTTATGTGATGAAAAAAAATGACGTTTTTAAAAACGTCACTTTAATTGACCATGTGTGGGGGAAAACGTCGTTTTATGTCTTCTAAAAAACGACCAAAAAAAATTGAAGCATGCTTCAATTTTATGTGTCGTTTTTCAAAACGTCAACTTTTACTTCACAGAAATTGACCGTGTGTAGCAAAAACGTCGTTTAAAACGAAGTTTTTTCATCCGCGCATGCCCAGAAGCTACTTATGAAGCAAGCTTCAATGGAAAAACGTGGTGGAACATAACCTCGCTTTGCTAGAACATTGTGAGAAAAACGATGGTGTGTAGGCAACTTCGTCTTTGAAAATTGAAGTTTCAAAAACGTTGTTTTTTACTTCACAGAAAATGTCGTTTTTTTTCATCACATAAAGTGATGGTGTGTATGCGGCATTAGGGCTATCTATGCGTAACCTGATTCTATGAATCAGGCACATAGATACGACAATCGTATCTCAGAGATACGACGACGTATCAGGAGATACGACGACGTATCAGGAGATACGCCGTCGTATCTCTTTTGTGAATCTGGCCCAATATTCTGTAGATAGATGAGACAAGAGTTGAACGAATATACACAATGATATACTGTAAATGGATATAACACTATGGGGTAGATTCACGTACCTTTTACGGCGGCGTATCTCCAGATACGGCGCCGTAATTTGAAACCCGCGCCCGCGTATCGTTACGCCGATTCTCAAAGGCAGATACGCTAAAAAAATAGGCTTCCTCCGCCGACGCAACTTGAATGCGGCGGCGTAGAATTGTGTGCAATATTACGTTGGCCGCTAGGAGCGCTTCCGTTGTTTTCGGCGTAGAATATGCAAATTACCTAGATACGCCGATTCACAAACGTACGTGCGCCCATCGGTAGTTTTTTACGTCGTTTGCGTAAAGGCTTTTTCTGCGTAAGGTTGCTCCTGCTATTGGGAGGCGCAGCCAATGTTAAGTATGGACGTCGTTCCCGCTTCGAAATTTGAATTATTTACGTCGTTTGCGTAAGTCATTCGCGAATAGGGCTGGACGTACTTGGAAGCAATGCACACTGGGATATGTACACGGGCGGCGCAAACGTCAATCACGTCAGGTTATCATACATTTACATAAAACACGCCCCCCCTTCCACATTTGAATTACGCGCGCTTACGCCGGCCCCATTTACGCTACGCCGCTGCAACTTACGGAGCAAAAGCTTTGTGAATACTGCACTTGCTCCTGTAAGTTACGGCAGCATAACGTAAATACGATACGCTGCGCCGCCGTAAGAAGAAGCGCACGTACCTGAATCTACCCCTATATCTATAAGACTTGGGTGCCTTTGGGACTGGATTATTTGCCACTATAGAGGGAACAATAAATTCAAAATTGTATCAAAACTTAACAAGATAATATCAGGCTAGCAGTCCATCAACTGAAACATAATAGAATTTGATTGATCCGACAAAATGGTGACCAGAAGAAACAAGATTCAATCTGCAAAAGAATGGCTAAAAACATTTATACTGTAGTGCCAAACGTCAGTTATGAATTCAACTATTTTGCTGTCATGACCAGAAGAGAGAGGAAGTAAACTCTCTCTAAAAAAAAAAAAAAACACCCTGCAAGACAATTGTCTTTTTTGGTATATAGCGCAAAAAATTAAAACTGCAGAAGTGATTAAATACCGCCAAAATAAAGCTCTATTTGTGGGAACAGCGTCGCATGACCGTGCAATTGTGAATTAAAGCGATGCAGTGCTGTATCGCAAAAAATGGGCTGGTCATTAAGGGCGCAAATCCTTCCAGGGCTTCAGTGGTTAGAGGTCAGTTTTCACATTGATAACTTTTCACAAGATGCATATAGAGTTGGGCATTGCCTGTTTGTCTGAATTTGCGGGACGTTCGGCAGGATGTTCACCCACCAAGTGCCGCACAATCCACTGTGAGCTGCACAGTGTATTCTAGGGACCTAATTGGATGAAGCCATGCAACTGACCGCTGGCCAGGTACAAGGCTTTGCCCAATCAGGGCACAGATCACAGTCAGAGCCATGATTGAACAAAGTCACGATGATGCTGTCCATTGATTTCGATGGGCAGGGGCGCTTTAGAAGTGGTGTATAAACCGCTCCTACAGCGCTGCAAAGATGCGGCTAGCAGTACTTTTTTACTGTTCTGCCAGTGCACTGGCAGTCCTCAATTTAAAATGCTCCAAACACCACTTTTCACTGAATAAAGTGAATCCAATTACACATTTCCCAGTATCTATTAAATTTAGGTAATAAGCCTCCCCATCATGTCTGGGAGGCCAACAAGGAGAAGCAGATGTTGCCATGCCACTATGAGGGAGCCAGCAGCATCCGTGTCCACAGGCAAAAGTGGATATGGTCCGTCTCAGGCAGGACACAGTTTTTCATTGTTTAGTTTTGTTGCCTGTGCTATCCAGCCACAGCATGCAGAGGAGGTGTTGGACTGGCTTACTAAACTATCCTCATCCTTCTCATCCTCTATCACCCAAGCTGAGACTAGTGCGCAGTCCACCGCAGTTGCCAGAGTGGCTTATTCTGCCTCCTTGTCCATGGCTACTCCTGCCATAGCCCCAGCACCATGTATGGAAAAGTCAGCTGAATTATTTGAACACAGCATCAGCCACTTGCTTCTTGATGATGCACAGACATTACTTGATTCTGATGTTGATTCTGAGGTTAAGGAAGGGAGTAAGTAACATGAGCCTACAGAGAGGGGAGAACACTGATAAACAACAAATTGGCAGTCATGTTCCCCCAACCGCAGCATATTGCCAAGTTGGCTCCGTTGATGATGAGGATGGAGGGGATGATAATGATGAGGTCACTGACATGACTTGGGTGCCAGATAGAGCAGAGGAGAAAAGTGAGGGGAAAGCACAACCCCAACAAGGCAGAATGTCCTCCAGAGGCAGCCATCATGGAACAGTAAAGAGCAGCCACACTATTCCTTAGGATTGTGGAGCTGTTATCTCCCGGCCCACTTCCCCCAGCTCAGCTGTGTGGGCAGTTTTAGCACATGTGCAGCTGATCAAACTGTTGCTATTTGAAATCTCTGCCGCAAGCAGATCGAGCATGGCAAAAGCACCAGTCATTTGGGTACCACATGCTTGCAAAGGCATTTAACCTCCCAACACTCAGCCTGTTGGCAAGAGCACCTGAAAGCCACACATAAGGGACAATTCTTCACCTCCTCACTCCTCACCTTTCATGTCTACCCCCTATATCTAATGGCCTCTCAGCAGCCTCCACTGACAGGGATGATGGTATCGCAAAGAGTGTCACAGGTCCTTGCAACCCGTCTGCCAGCAGCACACCACCAGCTGTAGAGTATAGCAGGCACATTTCTCTGCCCCAGCTGCCGCATCTAAAAAAAATACACTCCCTGACACCCACATGCCCAGCGTCTAAATCCCAGCTTTCAAATTGCTGGCTTTACAACTCCTGCCTTTCCATAATGAAAAAGAGAAATCACCGCTCTAGGATACTAATCAGAAAGTCTCCTCACCTGATCCAAAGCCACGGGTGCTGGCAATGCATGGAATGATGCAAAATGAAGGAAAAACATTCTGGACAGCCACACTCCAAAAATAAATTGCTTTTATTTTAGAATAAAAAAAACACACAAAAAGCATGCCACAGCAGACGGGGTAAAAATCTGACGCGTTTCACACCAAACTTTAGTGCTTATTCATAGCTTACTTGCCTTTCCATATGGTGGATTCTGCCCCCTTCCGTGAATTTGCAGAATGTGCTGTACCACAATGGAAGGGTTTCCAGTTGCTATTTCTTTGCACGTAAGGCCATTCCAGCTCTGTACCATCACGTGGAAAGCAATGTTTTCATTGGGCAAGGCTGTCAGCAGGAAGATCCACCTTACTGCTGACACATAGTCCAGCAAGCATGATAAGGGACAATATATTTTGTTCACAGCACACTAGTAACTCTGCTTGCAACTAATAAGACAGGGCTCAGTGCTGGAGCTTGTTTTGCCACTACGTTTCCATAGTCCATACAGCTGGTGGTAATGATGTAAGATCTGTCAACTCCACCCCCTCCTCCCCCTCCATGTCCACCCCTGCTACATTGTTCTATGGGCATCGGAAGGGGGGCTGGGGGGCTGGAGCCCCAAATGGGTCTCTCAAAAACCCTGGGTGTCAGGAATGCAGCATCCAATTGTCAGCCCTGAGCGCCACCGGCCGCCACTGAGCGGCCGAGTGACATAGCAGGTCCCGCCTTCTGGTGCCTGCAGCGCCTATGATGGACGTCCCACAGGTCCAATGCCGGGACCGCAGGCTCCAGAAGGTGGGAATTACAATTCCGCCGCCGCGGAACAGCACATCAGTGTGAGATCCCCGCTCTGGCAGGCAGCTCTCCTCTCCTCCTCTGGCTGCCTGCCTGACATGATGGGCGGGCCGCACACCCCACACTACGGCTGAGCTGAACTTCAGGAAAAATGAAGTCTGTCTCCTAGTCAGGTAGGTGATGGTCAGTGTATGTATGTCAGATAGGTCTATGTATGTCAGGTAGGTCAGTGTATGTATGTCAGGTAGGTCAGTGTATGTATGTCAGGTAGGTCTATGTATGTCAGGTAGGTGAGTGTATGCATGTCAGGTAGGTGAGTTTATGTATGTCAGGTAGGTGAGTTTATGTATGTCAGGTAGGTGAGTGTATGTATGTCAGGTAGGTAAGGTCAGTGTATGTATGTCAGGTAGGTCAGTGTATGTATGTCAGGTAGGTTAGTGTATGTATGTCAGGTAGGTGAGGTCAGTGTATGTATGCCAGGTAGGTGAGTGTATGTAGGTGAGTGTATGTATGTATGTCAGGTAGGCCAGTGTATGTATGTTAGGTAGGTGAAGTCAGTGTATGTCAGGTAGGTCTATGTATGTCAGGGAGGTGAGTGTATGAATGTTAGGTATGTGAGGTGAGTGTATGTATGTCAGGTAGGTGAGGTGAGTGTATGTATGTCAGGTAGGTGAGTGTATGTATGTATGTCAGTAGGTGGGTGTATGTATGTCAGGTAGGTGAGTGTATGTATATCAGGTAGGTAAGGTCAGTGTATGTATGTCAGGTAGGTGAAGTCAGTGTATGTATGTCAGGTAGGTGAGGTCAGTGTAATGGTCAGTGTGTCAGGTAGGTGAGTTTAGGGGTTATCATTGATGGGCACTGGTAAGCCAGCGTCGCTGCTTCAGCTAGAGAGAGTGCTGTATTTGGTGCACGGTGAGAAGGAAATTCGAGCGCCGTTATCTCAGCTCTACTTCTGCCGATACTGCATTGAGCTGCGCTCTTCGGAATGCGTCTCTCACGAGGTCATTGATGCTGAGTTTCGTGGCCATTGTGGCTATTGAGTTCATACCACCTGAAGCTTCAGTTCCCTGAGATTGGAGATTGTTGTCATCAGGATTACGATCCATATTTTCGGCCTTCTACAGCTTACCTCTGGTAAGCACATAACCCTATAGTTTTCCTTCACTGGTTTCCACACGGTGCAAGTTTTTCATTGGTTTGCCATATCGAATTATCAACGATTGGACTTTTTATGATTTTTATCGTTTTTCATGATTTTAATTTTGGACTGTTTATGCACTTCTTTATATTTTTCAACATTCATTTGTGATTAATACAGATTGCTGTGTTTAGATCTGCTAGCTTTGTTATTATTGCTCTTTCAACAAGTTTTTTTGCGCAGCTCCTTTTCCAACTGGTAAGCCAGGCAGCAAGTGAGCTTACCCCTGCCACACAACCCCACTTCGCAGCCAAAAAAACCTGCGCCACGACAACCCCGAATCCCCCCGCCCCTTCTGGTGCCAGCCTCGAACTTCGGGCTGAATCCGCTAGTCTTTTAGCCACCTAGCAACGCCCCTGCCTATGAACCACCAGCACCCCCTAAGAGTTCAAGGGGCTATTCAACGAGTTAGGTTAAAGATGTCATGCAGTGCTTTAGCTGTCTATGGGACAGGAGCCACACCGGAGCAGATATTCTTTCAGCCCTGAAGGGGCAGGCCCAGAGATGGTTCATGCCATGAAAGCTAGAGCCAGAAATGGTGCTGTGTAATAATGGCACTAGGGATGAGCTGAACACCCCCCGTTCGGTTCGCACCAGAACCTGCGAACAGACCAAATGTTTGTGTGAACTTTAGAACCCTTTAAAGTCTATGGAACTCGAACGTTTGAAATCTAAAGTGCTAATTTTAAAGGCTAATATGCAAGTTATTGTCCTAAAAAGTGTTTCGGTACTTGGGTCCTGCCCCAGGGGACATGTGTCAATGCAATAAAAAATTTTTTTCGGTAGCAGTGATTTTAATAATGCTTAAAGTGAAACAATAAAAGTGAAATGTGAAATATTCATTTAAATTTCGTACCTGGGGGGGGGTGTATAGTATACCTGTGAAGTAGCACTTGTTTCCCATGCTCTGAAGGAAAAAAAGTCATTTAAAATCACGGCTATAATGAATTGTCGCTGGACCCCGGAGAGGAGATCACCCGTCGCAGGATACCGACAGCGTTGGAACAGAGACCGAGAGTGGATTACCACAGCTGGAATTTTTTATTTATTTTTTAATAAAGGACTTTACCAACGGTGTGTGTGTGTGTTACAATTATTTTACAGACCTGAAGGGGGGAACCCCACAACCTTTTTTTTTATTTGACACGTGGTTCCCCTTAATATTCATACCAGACCTGAAGGGCCTGGTAATTGAATTGAATTGAACGCTTTTTTTTTTTTATGAATGACTTTTCTCTGTAGAGTCGGGAGTGATTTGAAATGACTTTTTTTCATTCAGAAATGACACTTTGTGCAGGGGCAGTTCTAAGCACGGGAAACAAAAACAAGCGCTACTTCACAGGCATACTATACACCCTCCCAGGTACGAAATTTAAAGAGATATTTCACTTTTATTGTTTCACTTTAAGCATTATTAAAATCACTGCTCCTGAAAAAACTTCAGTTTTTAAAACTTTATTTTGCATTGATACATGTCCCCTGGGGCAGGACCCAGGTCCCCAAACACTTTTTATGACAAAAACTTGCATATTAGACTTTAAAATTAGCACTTTAGATTTCTCCCATAAAATTTTACAGGGTGTTTCCGCGGCATTTCGAATTTGCCACGAACACTCCAAATTGTTCGCTGTTCGCCGAACAGGCGAACAGGCAATGTTCAAGTCGATCATGAGTTCGACTCGAACTCGAAGCTCATCCCTAAATGGCACTAACCTTCTGTCCCCCTTATGACAGGGAAAGTTGACACATATGCCATGCCTGGCATATGTCCTCAATTTGGTGGTGCAGCGTTTCTTAACCACTTCAATACCTGGCACATACCCCCTCTTCCTGCCTAAGCCAATTTTCAGCTTTCATCACTGTCACTATTTGAATGACAATTGTGCGGTCATGCTACACTGTACCCAAACTTAATTTTTATGATTTTGTTCCCACAAAAATAGTGTTCTTTTGGTGGTATTTGATGACATCTGCGGTTTTATTTTTTGCTAAACGAATGAAAAAAGTTTTTCATTACAATGTTGGGGTTTTGGAGACTTGATCCTGTCGTGGTTGACAGCCCTTTACTCATCCCCCTCTTCCTCAGTCCGCTGGTTGCCTCTCGCCCTCTTTTCCCATCTCCCGGGGAATGAGGCAGGGATGCCCTCTATCCCTGGTCATTATTGTTCTTGCCCTCGAACTGCTAGCTATTGCCCTTAGGGCAAACCCTAACATCAAGGGCATCCCCACGTAGGTGACAGCTATAAATTGAACATTTCACTGTTCAATTCACTGACGATGCCCTCCTGACCCTCATAAACCCTATTGTCACCCTACCAAACCTCCAGGCCCTTCTAACCCGCTTTGCTACTATTTCAGGCCTTCATATCAACCCACACAAAACAACTGCCCTGAACATTACTCTTCCAAGTCACTAAATCTTACATCTCCAATCTTACTTCCCCTACCGTTGGGCAAGCTCCTCACTAGACTATTTGGACATCAAGTTGACCCCTTCTTATGCTTCCCTTTTCTCTGCCAACTACTACCCACTCTTGTGCACTATCACGGCTCTCTTGGCGATTCCCCACTCTATCCTGGAATGGCCATATTCACGCGGTCAAGATGACCATCCTTCCAAAGATTCTTAATTTGTTTTGGACTCTTCCTGTCCCGGTACCAGCTTTCTATCTGTGGCTGCTCCAGAACAGACTTCTCACCTTTATCTGGGCACATAAGCGCCCCAGGGTTTCTCTCTCTACTCTCTATGCCCATAGGTTACGAGGTGGGCTGGGAGTTCCGGACGTTGCAAAGTATTATAAGGCAGCTCAAATTTCCCAACTCTCCATGCTCCATGCAACGTCTGACATCCCCCTATGGGTTCTGCTGGAGGTGCCTAACTGCGTTCCGGTCCCTATCTCTGCCTTACTGTGGCTATCCCCTAAAATGCGTCCTTTTGTCAGCCCCCTCATGACACACAGTCTGAAATTATGGGACTCGATACGGTACTCGGGCAAACTTATGTCCCCATTCCTGCCACTACTTCCCCTCTTGAATAATACCATTTTCCCACCTGGCTCGGACAGCCCCATGGTGGCCTGCTCATGTGTTCTCACTGGTTCGTCACTTTCTTCCCTACCCGCACCTTCCCCATGTGGTCCTCGATTCAAGAGACCCATGAAGCTCCACCTGCCAAACTCTTTCGTTAAATTCAGCTGCAACACAGGATAACCTCCCTTCGGTACCTTGGCTTTCTATATCAAATAACTGCCTTTAAACACCTTTAAACACCTTTAAACACCTGCCAGCATTGCCCAGGTGCTCGTGGCACCATCTCTTTGATCTACTCTTTACTAACTGGCAGCAGCTCTTTCACTACCCTTTCCTATGTACTTAAATGGGAACGTGACCTGTCCCCCATAGATCTTGCGGACTGGAGTAAGGCCTGGTCTAGCATAGCAAAATGTTCTTTTAACACTGCCACGTTGGAGGCAGCCTATAAGGTCCTTCTGTGCTGGTACTGGGTCCCAGCCTGCTGTATCGCCAAGTCAAACCCATCATGCAATGCAGATGCTTTCGGGGTTGTGGTCAACGAGGAGATGAACTGCACACATGGTGGTCTTGTCCCCGTCTTGTAAGATTTTGGTCAAGGGTCTTTGGCCTACTATCCTCCCTATTTCATGTTCCCTTCCGTAAGGACCCCAAATTTGCATTACTCCATTGCCCGATCCCGGGCCTTTTCTCTCACCAGCATAAACTAGCCACGTATTTATTTGTCGCACTGATGGCTAGCACTGATAAATTGCACTGATAGGCATCACTGGTGGCACTGGCAGGCATTTTTAATGGACACTGATTGGCAGCTGCCTGGGCACTGAATGGCATATCCCTGGTGGTGTAGAGTGGCATACCTGGTGGTCCTGTGTGGTGGCCATCCCTGGTGGTCCTGGCGGCATCCTGATGGTCCTGGGTGAGCATCCGTGGGGGGGCTGCACTGATAAACAATCAGAACAGACCCCCCCACCCTGTCAGGAGATCAACCGATTGGCTCTCCTCAACTCACGTCTGTCAGATGCGAGTGAGGAAAGCCGATAAACGTATCTTTCTGTTTACATCATGATCAGCCGTGATTGGACACGGCTGATCACGTAGTAAAGAGCTTCCATCAGAGGCTCTTTACCAAGATCGGTGCGCGTCCCTACAGGCATGTGCCTGCAGTTATCCTACTGCACGTCATATGATGACCAGTTAGGATAACTGCACCACCGCCCGGCCGTCATTATGCTATAGACCGGGTGGGAATTGGTTAAACAGGTACCCAGGTTTGCAAGATTTTCTAATGCAGGCCAAAAGAGTCTGTGGCCATTTTAAGCGGTCACACACAGCCAGTGTTCAGTTGGCTGAAATTCAGCAGGAATGCCACCTGCCCGTTAACCGCCTGATTTGTGATATGCCCACTAGGTGGAACTCAACTTTGGTAATGCTGCAGCAGCAGGGCCATCAACAAGTGTGAGTATGGCACAAGAACTGGCTCCGGGGGGCTTGGCTTTTTTTCCCCATGCCAATGGCTGCTGATAAAGGATGCCTGCACTGTACTGTAACCATTTGAGCAGGCGACAAGGATGAGCCGTGGCAATGCATGGATCAGTGGCACTATAACTCTTGTGTTCCAGCTGGCGCATACTCTGCATGGCATCATGGACAGGGCACTCAAGACAGAGCAGCGAGTGGAAGAGGAGGACCTCCTTTCCTCTCAAGACCTGCTTTATGCAGACACCATTCTTGCAACGCCACCAAACACACAAGAGGAGAGGGAGGAGGAAGAGGATGATTCTGGCAGTTTTTAAAGGCATTGAAGCAGAGGAAGACATGTGTCAAACCTTAAGAGATGGTTTTCAGTCCCCAGAAACCTTGGAAGTAGTACGTGGCTGGGAGAAGGCAGTTCCAGATAATGTAATCCTCAGTGACCCCCAGGACTCTGCTTCTCATGCCTCCGGAAACTTGCATGAGCTCCCTGATTGTTCAAAGCCTGCAAAAGGACCCAAGAATTCGTGGTATTAAGGAGAAGGATCATTAGTGGTTGGCAACCCTCCTTGACCAACGATACAAGGGGAAAGTCTCGGAAGTCATCCAGCCTCACAGAGGGAGCACAGGATGAAATATCTTGAGGACACCTTAAAGATCAGTTTATGTAACCCCTCTGCAGAGTCTGGTAGGTTACAGTCTCATGGAAAGAAAATTTTGAGGCTTCTGTTGGTCAAGGGAGCAGCAGTGGAGAAGGTGCATCACTTAGGCATCGCCTAAGTGATGCATTTAAAAAAAATTTAGTCCTCGGCACCCAGGGCTGTCAGATTCAACAACCTATCGGTAGCATCTGCATCATATGGTGGAAGATTATCTAGGGGCGAAAACAGAAATGGAGAGCTTTCCAGTAGATGATCCACTGGGTTACTGGGTCATGAGAATAGACCACTGAGCAGAACTTGCCCAGTATGCAATTAATCTGCTGGGCTGCCCTGCATCCAGCCTGCTTTCCGAATGGCTTGCTTTCTGAATGGGCATTCAGTGCTGCCGGAGGTTTTGTGACTGATAAAAGAGCGTGTCTGTCCACAGATTCTGTTAACTGGCTGACATTTGTCAAAATGAATCAGTCCTGATTAGCAGCAGCTATCAAGCCCCTGATTGCGGATGTCGCTGATTAAATGTTTTTGGGATCTGGAATCTTTGCAAGACTGTCTAGGCTGCCTAGTTTTGTGGGTGTTGATTTTACCTTGGAGTAATTTTTTGTTATAGGTTTCATGGGCACAATTAACACCCAAGGACCAATTTTTCCACACCGGTGACAGGTGCATGAAATATTTTTTTTTTTTTTACAGCAAGGCCAATTCTTGCTTTCATCAAGAGTACCTCTATAGGGTTACGGAGTGAAGGCACCCCCAACACCCAAAGCCCAATTTTTCGTCACCTTTTACTTCTATCCAAAGTAGGCAAAAGAGTTAATCTTGGCCTGAGTGTACTACAAGTGGTCTTAGTCATATAAGGCTTGCTCACTGTGGTGCAAAAATGTGTTATTTCCATCCAAAGTCTGCCAAGGAGACACCAGAATGTATCCAAAAAATCTTGTTCCGAGTGCACTAAATTGTGGCCTCATCATACAGACTGGCTCCCCAAGCCATTGTTTACAAAATAAAGAAATTTTGCAGGGAACATCTATTTAAATGTTTTTTTTTTTTATATATATATATGTCAGTTTTGCTTCAGCAGGTTCTATACACTGTACAGATGTGCCACTTTACAGGCAGACTAAGGGGATCCCCAATGCACTATACAGGCATACCCCACTTTTACGTACACAACGGGACCAGAGCATTGATGTAAAACGAAAATGTACTTAAAGTGAAGCAATGCCTTTTTTCACTTCTAGGCTGTAGTGGGGGTGCCAGGGGCTTTAGTGGGGGCATCAGGGGAACACTCACATGTAAATAAGCTCATCTGATGCAAGGGGGGCCGCTCCAATCCATCCCCCGGACATCGCGCTGTGCACAAAGGACATTGCTATTGAGAGGCTGGATGGCATTCTGTGGCTGACTGGGAAGCCTGAGGGGATGTGATGTCACCGGAGGTGGGGAGGCAGCCAGGATACAGAAAGAGCACACTGGAACTGAGCAGGCTAAGTGCTCAGAACTTCAGTTCCGTCTAATGCGGGTGCACGGCGCGGGAATATTTGTACTTGTGAGACACTTTACGTACACTCGCGGGCATGTCCGTACTCGCGAGTGTACGTAAAGTGAGTGTCCGTAAAGCGGGGTATGCCTGTATATATAAAGGAATTTAAAAATGTTTTTGTTTCACTTTAAGTATCATTAAAATCATTGCACCTTTAACCACTTAAGCTCTCGACCATTATGCAGCTTTAAGACCAGGCCACATTTTTGCGATTCGGCACTGCGTCTCTTTAACTGACAATTGTGCGGTCGTGCGACGTGGCTCCCAAAAAACATTGGCGTCCTTTTTTTCCCACAAATAGAGCTTTCTTTTGGTGGTATTTGATCACTTCTGCGGTTTTAATTTTTTTTAAAATAGAGCGACAATTTTAAAAAAAAATCAATATTTTTTACTTTTTGCTATAATAAATATCCCCAAAAATATTTAAAAAAACATGTTTTTCCTCAGTTTAGGCGATACGTATTCTTCTACATATTTTTGGTTAAAAAAAAATTTGCAATAAGCGTTTATTGATTGGTTTGCGCAAAATTTATAGCGTCTACCAAATAGGGGATAGTTTTATTGCATTTTTATTAATATTTTTTTTCTAGTAATGGCGGCGTTCGGCGATTTTTATTATGACTGCAACATTATGGCGGACACATCGGACACTTTTGACACATTTTTGGGACGATTGTCATTTTTACAGCGAACAGTGCTATAAAAATGCACTGGTTACTGTAAAAATGACAATGGCAGTGAAGGGGTTAACCAGGAGGGGGCGTGACTGGGCATGTGACGTCACTGATCATCGCTCCCTATGACAGGGAACAGATGATCAGTGACAGGCTCACTAGGAAGCATGGGGAGAGGTTTGTTTACACTTACCTCTCCCCGTCCTTCCTCTCTGTGACCCGATCGCGGGACACCGGCGGGGATCGGGGTCCGCTGTTCCCGCGGGGACGGTCACGGAGAAGAGGACCGGGTTACGAGCGTGCCACCAGGGCGGCGTGCTCGCGACCCATGGCTGGGATCTTAAAGGGGACGTACATGTACGCTCTTGTGCCCAGCCGTGCCATTTTGTTGACGTATATCGTCGTGCGGCGGTCCTCAAGCGGTTAAAAACAATATTTAAAAATAAACATTGTTGCATTGATACATGTCCCTCATGGCAGTACCTGGTCCCCCATACCCTTGTTATGGCCAATAATGTGCATATACATTTTTTAAATTAGCACTTTTGATTTTTCAAGTTCGGGTCCCATAGACTTTATAAGGGTTTGGTGGTCGGGTCCGAACTTTTATAATGTTCAAGAGTTCTGTCATGAACCGAACCGGGGGTGTTCTACCCATTTGCAGAACAGGACTACATCTTCTATCGTGCTGCTGTTCTACAGAAGTTTTGTTTCCTGCCTGATGCATACTGTCATGGGTAGCAGGGAACTGCTGGCCTTGAGGTTTTAGAAACTTCTAGGTGAGGATCCTTGCTATAAAGAGCATAGAGATATTCCAGAGCAGAGCAGAAACTGAGCCTGGGCATAAAAAAGACACACAAGAGCGCAAGAAAAGGTTCAGAGCTAAGACAATGGTTTAATGCTGGTACAGGGTGGGAATAGACAGGCAGCAGCAAAGTGAATTGCCAACTGATGGTGAATGGCTGTCACTGGGATTCAAAT
The DNA here is from genome assembly GCF_905171775.1 of Rana temporaria. Lineage (NCBI taxonomy): Eukaryota > Metazoa > Chordata > Amphibia > Anura > Ranidae > Rana > Rana temporaria. The sequence goes on along the minus strand of NC_053496.1, from coordinate 137,518,163 downwards.
CCAAATCTTTAACAAAACCGTTTAAAAAAAAAGGACAGATGCATGAAGCAATGAAACTCCAAGCTAGTGGACCATGGGATTTCCTAGCTGGACAGATAGCAACAAGTAGAGTTCCATTAGTCATTACTAGAAGTACCTGCATACACATACAAAGAGACAAGAACAGAAAACAAAATTGGTCATATTAAAAGTACTAGAAGTCAAAGACAAAATGGGTCAGATCAGCATATAAGATGACTCAGATTGGTTTCCAGTATGTTTCTTGCTCAGCAATAACACAGTTATCTATCTTAACCACCAATGACTAACTCAGTGGTACCATTGCTAGCTGTTGCTTTCTGTCTACTTTCAAGTCTGAGACTTCATAAACAGGGTATGTGTTCATTATTTGTAAATTGTAGCTGAAATATCCAACTGAAAGTTGTTACCCATGAACTGTGGCAGGGGGGTAGAGACAAGCTGTAGTTGTGCACTGGGGGTGTAAGCTGTAGATAGGGGGGCAGGGAGGGAGGTGCAGAGTTGAGTTGTTGACGGGGTACAAAAGTGAGTTGTGGGGGGTGCTAAGATGAACTGTGGATGGGGTACAGAATTAAGGAGGGACAGGGGAAAGAAGAGGTGAGCTGCAGATGAAGGGAAAGAAGAGGTGATCTGCAGATGGGGGGGAGGAGAAGAGGTGAGCCGTGGACAGGGGGGAGAAAAGAAGAGCTGTGGATGGGGGGGAGAAGAGGTGAGCTGTGGTCGGGGGTAAGAAGAGGTGAGCTGTGGACAGGGGTAAGAAGAGGTGAGCTGTGGACGGGGGTAAGAAGAGGTGAGCTGTGGACGGGGGTAAGAAGAAGTGAGCTGTGGACGAGGGGAAGAAGAAGAGGTGAGCTGTGGATGGGGTAAGTAGAAGTGAGCTGTGGATAAGGGGAAGAAGAGGTGAGCTGTGGACTGGGGGGGAGGAGAAGAGGTGAGCCGTGGACAGGGGGGAGAAAAGAAGAGCTGTGGATGGGGGGGAGAAGAGGTGAGCTGTGGTCGGGGGTAAGAAGAGGTGAGCTGTGGACAGGGGTAAGAAGAGGTGAGCTGTGGACGGGGGTAAGAAGAGGTGAGCTGTGGACGGGGGTAAGAAGAAGTGAGCTGTGGACGAGGGGAAGAAGAAGAGGTGAGCTGTGGATGGGGTAAGTAGAAGTGAGCTGTGGATAAGGGGAAGAAGAGGTGAGCTGTGGACTGGGGTGAGAAGAGGTGAGCTGTGGGATGGGGGTAAGAAGAGGTGAGCTGTGGACAGGGGTAAGAAGAGGTGAGCTGTGGACAGGGGTAAGAAGAGGTGAGCTGTGGATGGGGGTAAGAAGAGGTGAGCTGTGGACGGGGGTAAGAAAAGGTGAGCTGTGGATGGGGGTAAGAAGAGGTGAGCTGTGGACGGGGGTAAGAAGAAGTGAGCTGTGAACGAGGGAAAAAAGAGGTGAGCTGTGGACGGGTGTAAGAAGAAGTGAGCTGTGGATGAGGGAAAGGAGAGGTGAGCTGTGGATGGGGGTAAGAAGAGGTGAGCTGTGGATGGAGGTAAGAAGAGGTGAGCTGTGGACAAGGGGAAGAAGAGGTGAGCTGTGGACGGGGGTAAGAAGAGGTGAGCTGTGGACGGAGGTAAGAAGAGGTGAGCTGTGGACAAGGGGAAGAAAAGGTGAGCTGTGGATGGGGTAAGTAGAAGTGAGCTGTGGATGAGGGGAAGAAGAGGTAAGCTGTGGACGGGGGTAAGAAGAGGTGAGCTGTGGACGGGGGTAAGAAGAGGTGAGCTGTGGACAAGGGGAAGAAAAGGTGAGCTGTGGATGGGGTAAGTAGAGGTGAGGTGTGGATGGGGGTAAGAAGAGGTGAGCTGTTGACGAGGGTAATAAGAGGTGAGCTGTTGACGGGGTAAGTAGAAGTGAGCTGTGGATGAGGGGAAGAAGAGGTGAGCTGTGGATGGGGGTAAGAAGAGGTGAGCTGTGGACGGGGGTAAGAAGAGGTGAGCTGTGGACAGGGGTAAGAAGAAGTGAGCTGTGGACGAGGGGAAGAAGAAGAGGTGAGCTGTGGATGGGGTAAGTAGAAGTGAGCTGTGGATAAGGGGAAGAAGAGGTGAGCTGTGGACTGGGGTGATAAGAGGTGAGCTGTGGGATGGGGGTAAGAAGAGGTGAGCTGTGGACAGGGGTAAGAAGAGGTGAGCTGTGGACAGGGGTAAGAAGAGGTGAGCTGTGGATGGGGGTAAGAAGAGGTGAGCTGTGGATGGGGGTAAGAAGAGGTGAGCTGTGGATGGGGGTAAGAAGAGGTGAGCTGTGGATGGGGGTAAGAAGAAGTGAGCTGTGAACGAGGGAAAAAAGAGGTGAGCTGTGGACGGGTGTAAGAAGAAGTGAGCTGTGGATGAGGGAAAGGAGAGGTGAGCTGTGGACGGGGTAAGAAGAGGTGAGCTGTGGATGGAGGTAGGAAGAGGTGAGCTGTGGACAAGGGGAAGAAGAGGTGAGCTGTGGACGGGGGTAAGAAGAGGTGAGCTGTGGACGGAGGTAAGAAGAGGTGAGCTGTGGACAAGGGGAAGAAAAGGTGAGCTGTGGATGGGGTAAGTAGAAGTGAGCTGTGGATGAGGGGAAGAAAAGGTAAGCTGTGGACGGGGGTAAGAAGAGGTGAGCTGTGGACGGGGGTAAGAAGAGGTGAGCTGTGGACAGAGGTAAGAAGAGGTGAGCTGTGGACAGAGGTAAGAAGAGGTGAGCTGTGGACAAGGGGAAGAAAAGGTGAGCTGTGGATGGGGTAAGTAGAAGTGAGCTGTGGATGAGGGGAAGACGAGGTGAGGTGCGGATGGGGGTAAGAAGAGGTGAGCTGTGGACGAGGGTAATAAGAGGTGAACTGTTGACGGGGTAAGTAGAAGTGAGCTGTGGACGAGGGGAAGAAGAGGTGAGCTGTGGATGGGGGTAAGAAGAGGTGAGCTGTGGACGGGGGTAAGAAGAGGTGAGCTGTGGACGGGGTAAGTAGAAGTGAGCTGTGGACGAGGGGAAGAAGAGGTGAGCTGTGGATGGGGGTAAGAAGAGGTGAGCTGTGGACGGGGGTAAGAAGAGGTGAGCTGTGGACGGGGTAAGTAGAAGTGAGCTGTGGACGAGGGGAAGAAGAGGTGAGCTGTGGACGGGGGTAAGAAGAAGTGAGCTGTGGACGGGGGTAAGAAGAAGTGAGCTGTGGACGGGGGTAAGAAGAGGTGAGCTGTGGACGGGGGTAAGAACAAGTGAGCTATGGACAAGGGGTAGAAGAGGTGAGCTGGGGACAAGGGTTGCAGAAGTGAGGTTTGAATGGGGGCACAGAGGTTTACATTGGGGGAGATTTGCAAGTACTGTCCATCGTGCTGATTTTTTTTTCTGCGCCCTGTGTGATACACACACCTCATCACTACAGAGTACACTTTCCTGAGCCCTGTGGGTTCCCCCCCCCCCCCCCTAAGTGCAGCACTCTGTGCTTTTTGGGCCTACGCAGATTTGGCGCCACTTTACTTCTCTTCCTGTGAAGCGACAAGATTGGGAGTGGAGAATTGGCTGGGGAGGGTAAGTTCCTGCACCTATTTACTTAAAAAAAAAAAGCCCTACTAGTAACACAGTTTTAATCAGAGATAGGCCATATCTTTCACTGCCAATTCACACCTAAATATGGTGCGGGAAACCCACGTTCCGTGTGCATTTCCTGCACCACGTTCAAAACACACTGCAGTTGCAGTCTGCAGCAGGTGTCAATATTAAGGTAATGATACCTCAAACGTAGGTTACAAATGCAGTGTAACAACAAAAACGAGAGAAAATTGGGCCAAATCCTCAAAATTCCTGCCTAACTTAACTTTTTCCATTTAAGTTACACCTACTTAAAATTTCTACCTAAGTGCCCGATCCACAAAGCACTTACCTAGAAATTTCAGGCCGTGTAACTTAAATGTCTCCGGCGCAAGGCGGTCCTCTTCTGCAGGGGGCGATGACAATTTAAATGAGGCGCGCTCCCGCGCCGGCCGTACTGCGCATGCTCGTGACCTCATTTTCCCGACGGGCAGCGCGCAAAATTACGTTACGTCGGGCTTTGTGGATTGCGACGGGACAATAAAGTTCCGTCGGGTAAAAAAAAAGTTACGCGCCGGGAAAAAAAATTCAAAATTAAAAAAAAAACGCGGCGATCGAAAAAAAGATCTGTTTTTACAAGGTGTTACTAGTTTACACTTTGTAAAAGCAGAACTAATTTTACGTATGCAAACGTAAACTTACGCAGAAAACACAAAGCTGAAAAGCTTTGTGGATCTCCGTAAGTCCTCATTTGCATACGCGAAGCGGCATTTCGACTCAAAATGCCCCCAGCGGCGGATGCGGTACTGCATCCTAAGATCCGACAGTGTAAGTCTCTTACAGATGTCGGATCTTCTGCCTATCTTTGGAAAACTACTTCTGAGGATCAGTTCCAAAGATAGGCACAGGGATACGCAGGCTGAACAGCAGTTCCGCCTGCGTATCCCTTTTGAGGATTTGGCCCATAGTTCCCCCAAAGAAGACCAAAATTAGAACACTATGGAAAAAACACAGAATTTTATTAAGTAGAAAAAATATAGTGCAACAAAAGACATATAGAAAATGGCAGATAAACAGAGTGGTATCAGTTAAAAAAGACAACGTTGTCAATTAAAATCAAGGGAATCGCAGCTGCGCATCACACATACATAACCCAATGACCAAACACACCTGGATCAGGCACACAATTATTGGAGCACTAGTGTGATTAACCCAAGTATGCACAGGCTTCAATAGGTACATATATAGCACAAATATGGCGCTGGGCTGCAGATATGGGGGAGAGTATGAAGCACAGGGGTCAGGCTGGTATGTCCATAATGTAAAACATTAGGTAGAGATGACAGAGCTCACCAGCTGAGCTGGTTGGTAACAGTCCTTTACCTGTGTAGCCTCTCAATACCCCATTATACTCACAGGACACAAGCTGGGTTTTCAGTGTGCTGGGCGGCACACACACAGGAAAAGACAGCAGCACACTGCTTCTCCACTGTGTGATCCGTGCTGCAGTAAGACCATGCAAATAGCAGGCAAGCTTCAGGTATGGTCCTGTGTGAAGTGAGGCAGCCAAACAGAGAGCGCAGGAAGCCAGTGGTAGAGACAGAAGATGTCCTCAGCAGCTGCTGGTTCCCAGAAGACGTGCTGAACGTCAAGCTGACTAGTTTCAACAGCCAATGAACGCTGTTTTCATCAGAGCAGTGTGTTTGCCCAAACTTGATCACATAGCACAGAAGTACTATGCAAAGCGGTTGCAGTGAATTTCCACAAGTAGTGCATGAACTACTTTTGGTGTAGTGCAGTAGTGCGCTGCGATTTCATTTTGAATGGGCTCAAATTGCCCCTCACAGAATTGCATGTGAATGGCATATGAATTCTCGATGTGAATCTGCCCTCAGTTCCTGTTTAATGGCTTGAGGGGATATGTTTGCAGGATATCTTGGTAGTTTAACCACTTAAGACCCGGACCAATATGCAGCTAAAGGACCAGGCCCCTTTTTGCGATTCGGCACTGCGTCGCTTTAACTGACAATTGCGCGGTCGTGCGTCGTGGCTCCCAAACAAAATTGGCGTCCTTTTTTTCCCACAAATAGAGCTTTCTTTTGGTGGTATTTGATCACCTCTGCGGTTTTTAGTTTTTGCGCTATAAACAAAATTATAGCGACAATTTTGAAAAAAATGCAGTATTTTTTACTTGTTGCTATAATAAATATCCCCCAAAAATATATAAAAAAAATGTTTTCCTCAGTTTAGGCCGATATGTATTCTTCTACCTATTTTTGGTAAAATAAAAATCGCAATACGCGTTTATCAATTGGTTTGCGCAAAATTTATAGCGTTTACCAAATAGGGGATAGTTTTATTGCATTTTTATTAATTATTTATTTTTTTACTACTAATGGCAGCGATCAGCGATTTTTTTCGTGACTGCGACATTATGGCGGACACTTTGGACAATTTTGACACATTTTTGGGACCATTGTCATTTTCACAGCAAAAAATGCATTTAAAATGCATTGTTTACTGTGAAAATTACTTTTGCAGTTTGGGAGTTAACCACTAGGGGGCGCTGATGGGGTTATGTGTGACCTCATGTGTGTTTACAATTGTAGGGGGGTGTGGCTGTAGGTGTGACGCCATCGATTGTGATTCCCTATATAAGGGAACACACGATCAATGACGGCGCCACAGTGAAGAACGGGGAAGCTGTGTTTACACACAGCTCTCCCCGTTCTTCAGCTCCGGGGACCGATCGCGGGACTCCAGTGGCGATCGGGTCCGCGAGTCCCGCGGTCATGGAGCTTCGGACTGGGTCGCGGGTGCGCGCCCGCGACCCACGGCTGGGCATTATACAATCACGTACAGGTACGTGATTGTGCCCAGCCGTGCCATTCTGCCGACGTATATCGGCGTAAGCGGTCCTTAAGTGGTTAATAAAACATTCTGTCCACTCATAAGTTGTGATCTGTACAATACAAGTATGAGAATTGTAAAACATGCTTCTAGAACTCTGTAACAAGCCATGCCAAATGCAATAACTGCATCCAAATGTATCATCACCTACTGTATACAATTCATTACAGCAGGGGTGTGCAACCTGCGCAACACAATGGCTATGAATGCGTCCCAACTAGAGATGGGAGGGAAAAAAAAAAAAATTTGGGAGAAAAAATGTTTTCCTTTCTATTTCAAAGCAGTTTTTCCCATAAAATTATGGAATATGTTCTTTTACAATGATACAGTGCCTTGAAAAAGTATTCATACCCCTTGATATGTTACACACTTTGTCATGTTACAACCAAAAATGTAAATGTATTTTATTTGGATTTTATGTGATAGACCAACAATGTTCTCGTGTATAATTAAAATGTTCTTAACGAATACAGTCCTTCCATTTGTAATAAAAAGCTTTAGTTTTATTTTGAGTGTAATACTTTTTTATATATTTTTTAAATGTTTCTGATTATTTCCATTTTTTCCCCAAACTTAAAAATGTTTATTTTTTTTTCATTTTACATTTTTTTGTAAAAATGCATTTACACCTAGCAAACACATGCGGCTGATGAAAAATTTGACAATGTCTCTTTACTTGACTTTTAGAAGTTTTATCTTCTCAAAGAAAATGATCCCACTCTTAACAATCATTCCCTATTGTCATCAGTTTTCAGTAGCACCTATATTTGTGAACAACTATTTTATAGGATGAAGAACACAAAGGCCAAAATAAGAACCAAAATATCTTATGAGCACCTTGAGAATTTATTGAGAATTGCTGCCACATCCATCAAACCAGATATTGATGCATTAGTTTATCAAAGACAGTGTCATATTGCACTAGTTTTATATGTTACCTTCTTTTACTTTTATGATAAAATATATTACAAAAAATCCCAAAGTTTTATTATTCAGCTAGGTACATTCACTATATCAGTGATCGCTAACTTGTGATCTGCCTGAATTTTTCTGCTCATCAGTTATCCTCATTGTGAATGTATATTATGGTGGCTAAAAAGACAAATCCTATTTTCCAATGTAGCCCAAGATGGTCAAAAGGTGTGATTTACTTTAAAATACAAAACAAATTATTGGTTTGTGTATGTGTAGTGACATATTTTGTCTGTGAATATCCTTTGGGTATATGATTGTGTATATGGAGGTTTTCTATTGGTTGAACTAGATAGGCATATAAAACCAAGAACCACTTTTCTATGTTTCTATGTGTATTGTCCTTACATAAAGTATGTTCCCTAAATGTCCCCGTGCCCAGGGCCGCCATCAGGGGGGTACAGGCAGTACACTTGTAAGGGGTCTGGAGGTTCCCAGGGGCCCGGAGGCCACAGAGCCCCAGATGGCAACCCCCCTTTTTTTTATTTATTTTTTATTAAAAATATATATATTTTTTAATATATATTTTTATTTTATTTTTTATTAAAGGGACAATTTTTTTCTTTTAGGGGTCCGGAGGTTCCCAGGGGCCCGGAGATCCCCAGGGCCCCGGATGACAACCCCCCTTTTTTTTATAAAAAAAAATCTTTTTTTATATATTTTTTAATTTCTTTTATTTCTTATTTATATATATATATATATATATATATATATATATATATATATATATATATATATATATATATATATATATATATATATATATATATATTTTTTTTTTTATAAATGTTTATTTATTTTTTTATATATTTTTATTTATTTATTTTTTATTAAAGAGCCCAGAGGTTTCTTCTTTTTATTAACAAGGAGGTCCCCAGGGCCCCGGATGGCTACCCCCCTTTTTTTTATATATATTTTTCTTTATTTCTTCTTTTTTTGTAAAGGGCCCCCCCCTGCTTCTCAATTTGTGGCAGCCCCACCCCCCCCCCCCCCCCGCTTCTCAATTTAAGGTTCTCTGCTCCAGGAGGGCCCATGCCTGAAGCTGTGTAAGAGGCCCCATATTTCCATGATGGCGGCCCTGCCCGTGTCCAATATTTTTAAAATGTCGCGGTCCCTAACACAAAACTATATTTTATAGCAGCACAACTGGTGTGGTGGGGAGGAAATATATAATCAAGATCCCATACAGAATATGGTAATGACTCAATTCAAACCATCACCATTAGTCCATCGAATAGTCTCTCATCAATTCTACGAGAAGAGAAAGTTTCCAACCTTTCACTTAACTCATAGGTTATGGGAAACAATATGTATTATCACTCATCACAAAGGCTATACAAGGCATATGCCTATATGGGATAATTATAGCTTACCAGAGTTGAATAAACTAACGTAATTTTTAGAGTGGGATAAAAGCTGGACTAACGCTTCTCTATCAGTTATTTGAAGGGGATACCTTATTGCCCTTTAATATACTGAAAGATCGCTTCCAACTATCAAATAGTAATTTTTACCAGTATCTTCGAATACGACATGCAATACAAAGTCAGGCCCTAACTTTTCAACTACAATATAATCAATCGGAGATTTTGCTGAAGGCAACTTCATTCCGGTCTATGAAACGAGGATTAATAGGGGATCTCTATCTTATGCTACTAAATAAAGAGAAAGCAGATGGTCAGGTAAATGATCAGGTAAATAGTTTCACCCATTGGCAAAAAGACCCAACAGATCTTAATGAAGAAGAATGGATACGGGCTATGGAGACCTTACCTGAGATATCCATTTTACCCAGCTCTTTATTCTGTATAGAACCCATTACACTCCACAAAAATTACATGTTTGGGGAAAATACACGGTGCTCTGTATTTAAAGGCTCCCTTATTCACACGTTTTGGTGTTGTCCCAAGCTTTGTAGATATTGGGAGAAAGTGTTCCGGACCCTGAATACAATATGAAATAATAAATACTCCAAAATTAGCGATATTGGGAATTATTCCCGATGGAGCCCTACCTGTAGAGATGCATACAATGTGGACAAGATCACTTTACCAAGCTTGTAAACTCATTCTACAAAAGTGGACTGATACACCATTGTTTGTGGGTTGGTAGGGTAGTAACAAAATAAATTATATATTAAAAAGAGAAAGATTAGCATATAAACATAGAGGAATCCCTCAAAAATGTAATAAAATATGGTCCTATTGGCTTGACTCTAGCAACTTACTGTATGGTGGCTTTTGCGGGGGAGATGGGGAGGAGGAGGAGGGGGGGATAGGTGGGGGTGAGGAGATGAGGAGATCGATATACTTTACAGTATATCTGAGGACAATATAAATGGATTCGGAAATCAGTTTAGAGGTGTATAGCTGCGTACACGCGATCAGTCCATCCGGTGAGAACTGTCTGACGGACCGTTTTCATCGGTTAACCGATGAAGCTGTCTACACACCTTTTAACCGATCGTGTCAGAACGCTGTGACGTAAAACACAACAATGTGCTGAAAAAAATGAAGCTTCTATGCATCCAAACTTGCGTCGACTTGATTCTGAGCATGCATGGATTTTTAACCGATGGTCGTGCCTACTAATTAACTGTTTTGACCTATCGGTTAGGAATCCATTGGTTAAATTTAAAGCAAGTTGGCTTTTTTTAACCGATGGTTAAATAACCTATGGGGCCCACACACGATCGGTTTTGACCGATGAAAACGGTCCATCAGACCGTTGTCCTCTGTTTAACCTATCGTGTGTACGAGGCCTAAGTTTGTTGTTGTCTTGTCGTGTTAGTTGTTTGTTAAATGCAATGCTTGTATTTTTTTTTTTAGGGGTTTATCTTCTTCTTGTCTAATTTTTGTATGTAATAAGCAACAATAAAAAAAAAATTGCAGCAAGTTATTTACAATTCAACACTGCCAAAAATGTGTGGCAAGTTATCCTTGCTATCTGGGAGCAGGAGATCACAAGAATTAGAATTGCAGATAGTGGTGTCACTTTGGCGCTTTCCTCTATGTATATTTAAATAAAGACTTTCAGGGTATAATAAATCCAGGACACAAAAGCCCCAAGAATACATGTTTATATAAGGGACCTAAACAAATCTTTAGCTATTGTCAGTAAAAAGGCCTGAAAGGGGGGGTGTTGCTTTTATGAGACAATTGACTCTTTTAAAATTCTCTGCAGCCCTCCCTACCCTTTCACCAGTAATTAAAGTGCGCCCAGGACACAGACAGCTGTCAGGCTCCTGCCTCTTTCCTCCTTTGATGAACACTTTATATGGACTTGAAAGCAATGAATTGAAACTTCATTAGAGACAAGTAGCTTGTCAAAGAATTTGATAGGAGTCAATGCCACACCCACTGCAGTTGTGGAGTAAGTAGCAATGTGTACTAAGAGTCACCATAAGTAAGCTGTAAGTGGAAATTTTAAACATATACACTACTGTGCAAAAGTTTTAGGCAGGTGTGATTTTTTTTTTTGTAAATTAGAAATGCTTTCACAAATAGAAGTGTTAATAGTTTATTGTTATCATTTAACAAAATGGAAGTAAATGAACAGAAGAGAAACCCAAATCAACTCAATATTTGGTGTGAGCACCCTTTGCCTTCAAAACAGCATAAATTCTTCTAGGTACACGTTTTTGAAGAAACTCAACAGGTAGGTTGTTTCAAACATCTTGGAGAACTAACGACAGATCATCTGTGAATGTATGCTGCCTCAAATCCTTCTACTTCTTCATGTAATCCCAGACAGACTCAATGATGTCGAGATCAGGCTTCTGTTGGGACCAAGCCATCACTTCCAGGACTCCTTGTTCTTTTTTTGCGCTGAAGATAGTTCTTGATTATGTTGGCTATATATTTGGGGTTGTTGTCTGCAGAATACATTTGGGGCCAATCACAGGCCTCCTTGATAGTGTGGCATGATGGATAAGTATCTGCCTGTATTTTTCAGCATTGAGAACACCATTGATCCTGACCAAATCTCTAAATCCATTTTCAGAAATGCAGCCCCAAACTTGCAAGGAAACTCCATCATGCTCCACTGTTGCCTGAAAACACTAATTATTGTACCGCTCTCCAGCCTTTTGGGGAAAAAACTGCCTCCTGCTACAGCCAAATATTTCCTATGTTTTCATGCATAGTTGAGTCGCTTAGCCTTGTTTCCACATCAGAGGTATGGCTTTTTGTACACAATTTTTCCATGAAGACCACTTCTGGCCAGACTTTTCTGGACAGTAGATGGGTGTACATAGGTCCCACTGGTTTCCACCAATTCTGTGCTAATGACACTACTGGACATCTTCCAATGTCAAAGGGAGGTAAACATGATGTTTATTGTATCAGCTACATTAAGTTACCACTACGTCTACAGTCCACAATGTTGTCCACTTCTTTGTGCTTCTTCAAAAGAGTTTGAAAAGAGTTTGAACAGCACATTTTGAAATCCCAATCAGCTTTGAAATCTTCTCCTGGGAGAGACCTTGCTGATGTAATATAACTACCTTGTGCCTTGTTGCTGTGCTCAGTCTTGCCATTGTATGACCTGTGAGATGAAACGGCCTTTCACAACCTCATCTTAGTAGCAGAATTTGGCTGGTTCTGTGTAGGAGTTTTAAAGGATCACTAAAGATTTTTTTTTCTAAATAACCAATATGTTATACTTACCTCCACTGTACAACTCGTTTTGCACAGAGTGGCCCCGAACCTGGTCTTCTGGGGTCCCTCGGCGGCTGTCTCGGCTCCCCCTCGCAAGGACTCAACACCTTCATGCGAGCGAGCTTGCATGGTGTTGAGTTCTTGCGGGCGCGCTCCCGTGATACAGCTGGCGGCCATAGCTGCTCACTGTATCACTCAGCCTTGTCACATCATTGGATGTGATTGACAGCAGCGCAAGCCAATGGCTTCGCTGCTTTCAATAAACCAATGAATGAGCCGGGACAACGGCCGAGAATCCTGCGCGTTCACAGTGCGGGACTTTCGAGGGGTCAGGTAAGTAAGCGGGGGAGGACTGGGGGTCCGCCAATACTCAGATGTTTTTTCACCTTAATGCATAGAATGCATTAAAGCGGAGGTTCACCCTCAAAATTAACTTTTTACCTAACCTATCTCCAGCCTTAATAAAGGCTTGTAGCGTTGTAAACTTACCTGTCTTTAGCCTCACTTCCGGGTCTTCTTCCTTGCGGGGAGTGGGCGTGTCGATCCTTTTCCCCGACAGGGAGATCTGCGCAATGTCTCCTGGGAGTGAGTGTTGATCCTCCCAGGAGACGATTGACGTGCGGGTAAAGCGCGTCATCGCCTTCCGAAAATATCCGACGGGGACTCGGCTCTTTACGGCGTTATACACCGCCTGCGCCAGCCGTGTATAGCTGACTGCGCAGGTGCCGTAAAGTGCCGAGTCCCTCTTGGATATTTTCGGAAGGCGATGACGCGCTTTACCCGCACGTCAATCGTCTCCTGACTCGTCTTAGGAACGCCTACTCCCCGGGGGAGGGAGAACCCGGAAGCCGGGTGAATAGAACGCAAAAAACGTAAGTACAGCTGAAAAAATTAAAAAAAAAACAGCATAATGTTGATGTCAGCAGTATGCTGGATGTAACTGTATATCAATGTTTTAGGGTAAACCCCCGCTTTAAGGTGAAAAAACATTTACCTTTACGACCCCTTTAAGCCTCCTACACAGCTGTTCCTGTTTCAGTTAATGAGTATGTTTCAACTTACATATGAAACTGATGATCATTAGGACATGCTTGGTATAGTTGATTAATCATGCCCCTTACTCTAATCCTACAAAATCTCTGACTTTGCGCAAGTGTACAAAGTGTGCAAATGTAAGAATTAATGCTGGTTTGAGCCCAAAGGGTAGTCACACCATATATTGATTGATTTAGATTTTTCTTCTTTTTGCTCACTTTGCATTATGTACATTGATAAAAATAAAACATTTAAATATATATATATATATTTTTTAAAGCATTCTTACTTTACAGCATTTTTTCACACAACTTTTTCATAGTACTGGATATTGAAATAAAAATTATAAAATAAACTTAGGACATGCAGTTACTTCATAATTACACACAGCAATATATTACTGGTACACAAAGTTGTTACCTATTACTACATATAGCTCCCTTTAAGAGGATACTGTCCTTAACCAGTACAAAAAAGAGGACATGCAAGAGTGCAGCCTCAATGGCAATCAAGCTATATTTGGACACTGCATCACTCCAGCACATACAGCTTACAAACAGCAGGTTGCATGACAGTTACCCAACCCCAGGCAGCCTACATACATTATCCATCAGCCACACACAGTGGGTAAAGTGAACTGAGAGTCAGCAAGCACAGAAGGATCAAAACATCTCTCTGTGGGAAACCAAGTTGGCAGCAGCACTGACCAGCGGAGACTGCTCCCTGTAGCCTATCTTCAGCCACACCACATACAGCCACAGGGAGACAAAGGAAATTTGGAGAAAGGAATTTCCTCACCTCAGTCCCTTTCAGAGGAAGAAGAACTCTTCCTAGCTGAGCAAAAAATGCTACTATCCCACTCTACAGCTTCGATGAGGGCCTCAGGCATTTTCTCTCTCACTGGCTTCATCATTAACCAGAAATAAACATGAGAAAGTATGGCGCGTTCAGCTCCAAATCCTCAGCAGACTGTAATTCATAAATATTTTGGTGATGCAGTGCTAATTGCACCAGTAATTAAAGTGCGCCCAGGACACAGACAGCTGTCAGGCTCCTGCCTCTTTCCTCCTTTGATGAACACTTTATATGGACTTGAAAGCAATGAATTGAAACTTCATTAGAGACAAGTAGCTTGTCAAAGAATTTGATAGGAGTCAATGCCACACCCACTGCAGTTGTGGAGTAAGTAGCAATGTGTACTAAGAGTCACCATAAGTAAGCTGTAAGTGGAAATTTTAAACATATACACTACTGTGCAAAAGTTTTAGGCAGGTGTGATTTTTTTTTTTGTAAATTAGAAATGCTTTCACAAATAGAAGTGTTAATAGTTTATTGTTATCATTTAACAAAATGGAAGTAAATGAACAGAAGAGAAACCCAAATCAACTCAATATTTGGTGTGAGCACCCTTTGCCTTCAAAACAGCATAAATTCTTCTAGGTACACGTATAGACAGTTTTTGAAGAAACTCAACAGGTAGGTTGTTTCAAACATCTTGGAGAACTAACGACAGATCATCTGTGAATGTATGCTGCCTCAAATCCTTCTACTTCTTCATGTAATCCCAGACAGACTCAATGATGTCGAGATCAGGCTTCTGTTGGGACCAAGCCATCACTTCCAGGACTCCTTGTTCTTTTTTTGCGCTGAAGATAGTTCTTGATGATGTTGGCTATATATTTGGGGTTGTTGTCTGCAGAATACATTTGGGGCCAATCACAGGCCTCCTTGATAGTGTGGCATGATGGATAAGTATCTGCCTGTATTTTTCAGCATTGAGAACACCATTGATCCTGACCAAATCTCTAAATCCATTTTCAGAAATGCAGCCCCAAACTTGCAAGGAAACTCCATCATGCTCCACTGTTGCCTGAAAACACTAATTATTGTACCGCTCTCCAGCCTTTTGGGGAAAAAACTGCCTCCTGCTACAGCCAAATATTTCCTATGTTTTCATGCATAGTTGAGTCGCTTAGCCTTGTTTCCACATCAGAGGTATGGCTTTTTGTACACAATTTTTCCATGAAGACCACTTCTGGCCAGACTTTTCTGGACAGTAGATGGGTGTACATAGGTCCCACTGGTTTCCACCAATTCTGTGCTAATGACACTACTGGACATCTTCCAATGTCAAAGGGAGGTAAACATGATGTTTATTGTATCAGCTACATTAAGTTACCACTACGTCTACAGTCCACAATGTTGTCCACTTCTTTGTGCTTCTTCAAAAGAGTTTGAAAAGAGTTTGAACAGCACATTTTGAAATCCCAATCAGCTTTGAAATCTTCTCCTGGGAGAGACCTTGCTGATGTAATATAACTACCTTGTGCCTTGTTGCTGTGCTCAGTCTTGCCATTGTATGACCTGTGAGATGAAACGGCCTTTCACAACCTCATCTTAGTAGCAGAATTTGGCTGGTTCTGTGTAGGAGTTTTAAAGGATCACTAAAGATTTTTTTTTCTAAATAACCAATATGTTATACTTACCTCCACTGTACAACTCGTTTTGCACAGAGTGGCCCCGAACCTGGTCTTCTGGGGTCCCTCGGCGGCTGTCTCGGCTCCCCCTCGCAAGGACTCAACACCTTCATGCGAGCGAGCTTGCATGGTGTTGAGTTCTTGCGGGCGCGCTCCCGTGATACAGCTGGCGGCCATAGCTGCTCACTGTATCACTCAGCCTTGTCACATCATTGGATGTGATTGACAGCAGCGCAAGCCAATGGCTTCGCTGCTTTCAATAAACCAATGAATGAGCCGGGACAACGGCCGAGAATCCTGCGCGTTCACAGTGCGGGACTTTCGAGGGGTCAGGTAAGTAAGCGGGGGAGGACTGGGGGTCCGCCAATACTCAGATGTTTTTTCACCTTAATGCATAGAATGCATTAAAGCGGAGGTTCACCCTCAAAATTAACTTTTTACCTAACCTATCTCCAGCCTTAATAAAGGCTTGTAGCGTTGTAAACTTACCTGTCTTTAGCCTCACTTCCGGGTCTTCTTCCTTGCGGGGAGTGGGCGTGTCGATCCTTTTCCCCGACAGGGAGATCTGCGCAATGTCTCCTGGGAGTGAGTGTTGATCCTCCCAGGAGACGATTGACGTGCGGGTAAAGCGCGTCATCGCCTTCCGAAAATATCCGACGGGGACTCGGCTCTTTACGGCGTTATACACCGCCTGCGCCAGCCGTGTATAGCTGACTGCGCAGGTGCCGTAAAGTGCCGAGTCCCTCTTGGATATTTTCGGAAGGCGATGACGCGCTTTACCCGCACGTCAATCGTCTCCTGACTCGTCTTAGGAACGCCTACTCCCCGGGGGAGGGAGAACCCGGAAGCCGGGTGAATAGAACGCAAAAAACGTAAGTACAGCTGAAAAAATTAAAAAAAAAAACAGCATAATGTTGATGTCAGCAGTATGCTGGATGTAACTGTATATCAATGTTTTAGGGTAAACCCCCGCTTTAAGGTGAAAAAACATTTACCTTTACGACCCCTTTAAGCCTCCTACACAGCTGTTCCTGTTTCAGTTAATGAGTATGTTTCAACTTACATATGAAACTGATGATCATTAGGACATGCTTGGTATAGTTGATTAATCATGCCCCTTACTCTAATCCTACAAAATCTCTGACTTTGCGCAAGTGTACAAAGTGTGCAAATGTAAGAATTAATGCTGGTTTGAGCCCAAAGGGTAGTCACACCATATATTGATTGATTTAGATTTTTCTTCTTTTTGCTCACTTTGCATTATGTACATTGATAAAAATAAAACATTTAAATATATATATATATATTTTTTAAAGCATTCTTACTTTACAGCATTTTTTCACACAACTTTTTCATAGTACTGGATATTGAAATAAAAATTATAAAATAAACTTAGGACATGCAGTTACTTCATAATTACACACAGCAATATATTACTGGTACACAAAGTTGTTACCTATTACTACATATAGCTCCCTTTAAGAGGATACTGTCCTTAACCAGTACAAAAAAGAGGACATGCAAGAGTGCAGCCTCAATGGCAATCAAGCTATATTTGGACACTGCATCACTCCAGCACATACAGCTTACAAACAGCAGGTTGCATGACAGTTACCCAACCCCAGGCAGCCTACATACATTATCCATCAGCCACACACAGTGGGTAAAGTGAACTGAGAGTCAGCAAGCACAGAAGGATCAAAACATCTCTCTGTGGGAAACCAAGTTGGCAGCAGCACTGACCAGCGGAGACTGCTCCCTGTAGCCTATCTTCAGCCACACCACATACAGCCACAGGGAGACAAAGGAAATTTGGAGAAAGGAATTTCCTCACCTCAGTCCCTTTCAGAGGAAGAAGAACTCTTCCTAGCTGAGCAAAAAATGCTACTATCCCACTCTACAGCTTCGATGAGGGCCTCAGGCATTTTCTCTCTCACTGGCTTCATCATTAACCAGAAATAAACATGAGAAAGTATGGCGCGTTCAGCTCCAAATCCTCAGCAGACTGTAATTCATAAATATTTTGGTGATGCAGTGCTAATTGCACTTTTTTCCACTCTCCTTTAGTAAAATTCAGTAAAGCCTCCAAAGACATCAGCAATGAACATAAAAGAGAACCCAAAACAGGTGTGACCCAATTGAGATGAAATTAGAGCTGAAGAGTTAATTAGAACTTCAAAATAATAGATGAAAATGCATTCACAACACAGCCAGATCAACACAAAAAACGCGAAGATCTAGAAAACAGAGATCCAAAAAAGAAGATGTCTAAAACCATCCAAGTTAACAAACCAAAATATCAAGTATCGGTGGGACTTCAATTTTTCCATTACAAAAACAGGCCAAACTCTTCCTTTACACGTCAAAGTACATTTATCATATACTGAAAACAGACATTCATAGACTTTACCTTGAAAAACCAATAGGACCCACGACCCTCAACAACCCTTCAGATTTCAAGAAAACACCTCTCCTTCCATCCCAACTCCCAGCTCTTTCTACTCCTTCATACAGCCTTAATGGATCCAAGAACCAGTCCTTCCCCTCTGAAAGCTTATATCTCCAACTCCTTTGCTCCATATTACTTAAATAACAAATATTCTATTTTCTCCTTAGCTAATGGACAAGAAATAAACATGAGGAGCAGCTATATACCTGCTAAAAAGAGTTTCCTTCATGAACATGCAACTCAGGACATGTGTAATTCTCTTACAACATGCTCTCTTCCCGATTACGTCATTTTTGGTGGAAACGCAAATTAACCCCTGAACTACATACTAGAGGGGTCTCCAAACATTCTAAACAAAGGGCCGGGTTTATTGTCCTTCAGACTCTTGGAGGGCCGGACTTTGGCCAGCGGGAGTGGAAATTTTCCTGGCATCATTGTTAGTAAACATCTGGTATTAGGGGGAGGAATAGTGCCCCATTGTTGGTATCATAGGGAGGAATAGTGCTCTATTAGTTGTGTCAGTGGGAGAAATGGTGCTCCATTGTTGGTGTCAGATGGCAGAATAGTGTCTCGTATCAGTGGGAGGGATAATGCCCCAAGGGCCGGAGAAAGGCAAGCAAAGGGCCACATCCAGCCCTCAGGCCGCAGTTTGGAGACCACTGTACTAGACAATTAGACAGATAAGTGAAATTCTGCCCGAAATTGTGAAATTAGCCTTTAAGACCAATGTCACTCTAGCAATCCACTTGTTAGGGAGAACTAGCCAGTGATATGATCCCTAGAAAATGCAGAGAGGACAAATGTCCCTCCCTTGTCTAGCTTTAGGTTTGATTGGGGAATAGTTAAGACCCCTATCAAACATTTGTTACTGTATGTTTACCATCATGGATATTTTTTTTTTATGCCCTGTCTCAGAAAACACACAGAAGGGGATATCCCCTAATAGAAAATTGTCACCAGAACTGATATCTCAAGATATCGCAAGAATTGCCCTCAACTCCTTCTCCTGTGACAACTCAAAAATTTTGGATTTGCCATAAGATTCTATACTGGAGACAATGGTCACCAGGACCCAAAGTCAGGGTGACTTTCCTCAATGGAGCCACAGACATCAGAAAAACCTGACAGTGGTTCCAACCCTTCCACATTCTTTCCAAAACGAAACAAAGAGATTTGGCTTTACATACGCATTAATTCACAACTATTCAGAACAAGATATAACAATTTAATGGAAGTGACTTTTTTTCTGAAATGTAAAGCAGAGATCATTCCAGAGTAAGAAAGAAAACAATCTTTATGGCAATTTCTGCCACAATCCACAATTGCTGTTTCACAATACTTACTGGTAAAGGTTTGGCCTCTATTCATGCTTTCTTGGCTCCAGTCTTACAGAACAAATTATCAAATCAAATGTTGAAGATGTTTGGTCTGGGAATCTGTCGCTGCAAACTCTCCAGCCTACAGAATATGTTTATTGTAACAACAGATGTCATAAAATAGTGAATAATAGAATATGCTGCTAAAAGCTGCTACGGTGCCAAGAAAACATGTAACACATGTGTCCATAATATCTAAGAAATTCCTGCTCCTTAACTGGAATGTTCTATAATTCTCCCTCCTTATTCCCAGAAATGGTTCTGTTTATTCATTTGCTTATTCCAAATTCCAATACATTATTTGAAATATAAAATTAAATGTATGGTCCACTACAAATAAAGATGGATTTTTATCCATCTATTCACACTCTTCTTAGGGTACCATTCATTTTAGGGGTCTGTTGGATGTGCAGGCCCAGTTCATCTGCCCTCACTGCAATATTCAGACCGTGTAATGCACACAGTAGCATATACAATGCAGGGGCCAAGACAGTGTAACAAACAACAGAGTGCATTTATTGTACCCTTTGTTGGTGGTCAGTGGTGAGTGTCCCAGGTTGTTGATGGTCAGTGGTGAGTGTTCTTATTTGTTGGTTGTTCGTAGGTGAATGCCCCCCTTTGGTGTCCAGTGGTAAGTGTTCCTTTTTGTTGGTGGTAAATAGTGAGTGCCCCTGTTTGCTGGTGGTAAGTGGTGACTGTCCCTGCTTGGTGATGGTTGATGGTAAGTGTTCCTATTAGTTGGTTTTTGGTGGGTGAGTGTCCCTGTTTGGTGTTTAGTATTGAGTGCCCCTTTTTTGTTGGTTGTAAGTAGTGAGTTCCTCTGTTTGTTGGTGGTCAGTGGTGAGTGACCATGTTTGTTGGTGGTCATTAGTTAGTAACCTTTTTGTTGGATTTCACTAGTGTGTGTTCATTTTTGGTGTTAAGTAGTGTGCCCTTGTTTACTGGAGATAACTGGTGTATGCCCCCTTAAAGTTGGTGCCCTCGCTCAACCTGAAGACTTGGGTAGGAGACCCAGGGCATTAGTCCTTAATGAAAGGAATCCTTTAGAGCACATACAGAAATTTTACATAATTCATTTACTGCTAGTGTGGCAAGTATGGGCAGCGAGCAAAGACCACTGATCATAGCAACCCTGTTTTTTTACAAGCCCTTATTTCTGCATAACCAAAACATTTTGTTTTAGGACAGGTTACATTAAAATGAGAGCTACGGTCACAGCTTATACTTTTGCTTTATAACAGCATTGTAATAGCAATGCAAACAATAGTTTACTTCCAATTTCTAAGGACTATATACCCCATGGTACTTTGCTTATTGCTGCACTGACTCCTCCTGAAATTCCTCCTCTCCCCTGTGTAGTTCAAAAGGCAGGCTTTGTGAAATTTGTGACACAGCAGTGCCTAAACACAAGACATAGTGAATACGTGTCACAGGGACGCAAATTGGTGGGGATCTTAATAAAGTAAGTTTACAAACTTCTCAAGATCATTCAGATTAATATGAGTAGACTAAAAATAATTTAAATATAATGTGGAGACGAATATATGGTTTTACATTTTGACCATAGATACTGGTAGATTTTCGAACGAACATTCATATGAACGTTTCTGTGAAGATTCTCAGTAGATTGGATGATGTGACAAATGTTGTAGAAAGTACTTCAAAATCTAGTTTACGAGACCACATTCACATTTAATTTTCCATTCTGCTCTTTCAAAATGATTTGTTGCTGCGGTTGAAACCAACGTAAATTTGGTCCCACTAATAATTAGAAAGTCAAGCAAACATTCTTAACCACTTAACCCCTTTAGGACCGGACCAATATGCAGCTAAATGACCCAAGGGGTTTTTACAATTCGGCACTGCGTCACTTTAACAGACAATTGCGCGGTCGTGCGATGTGGCTCCCAAACAAAATTGGCGTCCTTTTCTCCCCACAAATAGAGCTTTCTTTTGGTGGTATTTGATCACCTCTGCGGTTTTTATTTTTTGCGCTATAAACAAAAATAGAGCGACAATTTTGAAAAAAACGCAATATTTTTTACTTTTTGCTATAATAAATATCCCCCAAAAACATATCTAAACATTTTTTTTTCCTCAGTTTAGGCCAATACATATTCTTCTACCTATTTTTGGTAAAAAAAAAATCGCAATAAGCGTTTATCGATTGGTTTGCGCAAAATGTATAGCGTGTAGGAGTTAGTGTTCACTTTGTGTGTGTTTACAACTGTAGGGGGGTGTGGCTGTAGGACTGACGTCATCGATCGAGTCTCCCTTATATAAGGGATCACTCGATCGATACGCCGCCATAGTGAAGCACGGGGAAGCCGTGTTTACATACGGCTCTCCCCGTTCTTCAGCTCCGGGAAGCGATCGCGACAGAGCGGCTATAAACGAATAGCCGCGCCGTCGTCCCGGATCGCACCCCGAGGGGATCCGACCGCCGCATGTAGCAGGGGGGGGTCCCGATCGGACCCCCGACCCACGTCTAGGCAGGCACGTACAGGTACGTTGATGTGCCTGTCCGTGCCATTCTGCCGACGTATATCTACATGAGGCGGTCGGGAAGTGGTTAAGGACCGGACCAATATGCTGCTAAATGACCCAAGGGGTTTTTACAATTCGGCACTGCGTCGCTTTAAAAGAGAATTGCGCGGTCGCGCGACGTGGCTCCCAAACAAAATTTGCGTCCTTTTCTTCCCACAAATAGAGCTTTCTTTTGGTGGTATTTGATCGCCTCTGCGATTTTTATTTTTTGCGCTATATACAAAAATAGAGCGACATTTTTGAAAAAAAATCTATATTTTTTACTTTTTGTTATAGGAAAAATCAAATAAACAACATTTAAGTCAAACATTTAGGCCAAAATGTATTCAGCCACATGTCTTTAGTAAAAAAAAGTCGCAATAAAAAAAAAAATAGCTACCTAGCGGGAACAGCGACACTAATACAGCGATCAGAAAAATGATTGCTTAGTGACACTGGCAATAGGGAGTAAAAGGGTTAACTAGGGCGGTGATCAAGGGGTTAAAACTTTATTAGGGGGGGTATGGGGGCTACCCTGGACCTAACACTAACTGCCTGTCACACTGACACTAAATGCAGTGATCAGTACATATATGATCACTGCATTCAGTGACACTGTGACAGGGGGGTGGGGGAGGGGGTGATCGCAAGGGGTTAATGTGCCTATGTGTACTGGTGTCAGTGTAGTGTTCTGCAGACTCACTGTGTGATGTGATCTCTCCTCAGCGCCGAGAGGAGAGATCACATCACTTCCTCCTCCTGTGTTTACACAGGAGGAGGAAGTGACACGCAGGGGGAGCGCGCGGATTGGCTGAGAGCGATCCGGAGGGGGCGGACAAAAACAAACAGCCGCCCCCTCATCCCGGATCGCTCGGACCGCCACGGGGACCGCCGCAGGTACCGGGGGGGGGGGTCCCGTTCGGACCCCCGACCCACGTCTAGGCAGGGACGTACAGGTACGCCAATGTGCCTGTCCGTGCCATTCTGCAGACGTATATGTACATGCGACGATCCGGAAGTGGTTAAATTATTATTCTACTGGTGTATGACCAGCTTTAGGTTAGGTTCACATATGTCACAGGTACACAGGTTCATTTAAATCTGCTGCTGAACCCGTAGGAAAAGCAGGAAAAAAGTCCCCAATCCTTTTTTCTTTTTTAATGGACCACACAGAATGGAATGATAATTCTTAATGGCAACCCCAAACATCTGCTAAAGAGAAGCAATTTCTGTGGGTGTCGGGAATGCACATGATTATGTACACGTTCCCGACCACATGTATCTAAACCTAGCTTTAGAGGTGTTGTTCACTGCCATCCATCATCCAAAAAGAAAATGCTGGATCGGTCTTATGAGCCGTACTTTCACTTTCCATTTCTTCTGTGTGCGAAACGCAGGGAAAGAAGTCCCCAACCCTTTTTTAAAAATGCACCACATGGAATGAAATTCAAATTTTTAATGGCACTCCCACACATCTGCTAAAGAGCAGTAGTTTCTGTGCAGGTCAGGAATGCACACAAATATGCACACGTTCCTGACCTGCGCATATGAAAACCTAACCTTATGCCCCGTACACACGATCACTTTTTGTCTTGAAAAAAAAAGTAATTTTTCATCATGAAAAAAAATCGAAATTTTTCCAACTTCATCATTAAAAATGATGTTGCCCACACACCATCGTTTGTGAAAAATGATGAACAAAGCGATGGCACTCTAAAGGAGAAGTTCTATTCGCCTTGAGTTTGCCTTTAGCTGGTTACTTGTTAGTAAAAGACGATTCGTGCATTTTTGTTTGTTACAGCGTGATGAATGTGCTTACTCCATTATGAATGGTAGTTTTACCTCCCGTCTCATAACTTGCTTCTGGGCATGTGCAGGTTTAAAACGTTGTTTTTGCCCACACACGATCATTTTTTACAACACGAAAAATTACATTTTCAAAAATGACATAAAAAATTAAAGCATGTTCGAATTTTTTTTTGTCGTTTTTCAGAAGACGGAAAACGATGTGAAGCCCACACACGATCGTTTTAAATGACGTTTTTTAAAAATGTCATTTTATTTCATCACAAAAAGTGATCGTGTGTACGCGGCATTAGAGGTATTGTTAAAATGTTCAGTTGGCAAATGGACTGCCTAGTGGGAGTGGGAGTAAATCTACCCCAGTGGATCACCATGACAGCAACAGGAAGTCAGCAATGGTAGCCTCAATACTTATGTAGTTCACGTTTCTTTTCATGAGAAATACATATGGCCTCTATAGGCTAACAAGGTTTTGGTACAGAATAATCTAGTAATAACGGACTTCTACTTCATTACAGTCTGTTCCCAAAGCTGATAGAAAATGTGTAAAATATTAAAGCGGTTGTATACCCTCCTTGGTCATTTTTACCTACAGGTAAGCCTATATCATGGCTTATTTGTAGGTAAAATAAATATCTCCTAGACCTGCACTGTTTAGGAGATATTCACCCGGCCTAAAGCCACTGACGTCAGCTGGATCGTGCCAGAACTGACGTCATCTTGACTCTGGCCACTCACAGCGCTGGAGCCCGCGAACCCGGAAGAAACACAGAGGGAACATGTCAGCCCCCTCAGCGGTGAATGGGCGCGCTGCGGGAGCTTCGTTCTAAGGTAAGTATTTCATAATGTAATGCAATTGTTTTACAGGGGGTTTTTTTTTGTTGTTTTTTTTCATCAATTTACTACCACTTTCAGAGGCAGTCTTGGCTTATATCCAAAAACCTCCATTATCTCCATGTGATTGTGTGCTGAGAAATGAAGAATACAGATTCCATGCACATGGCCTATTCACATTATTGATACATCTAGTTCTGCGTATGACAGCATGTTTTGTGATCACAGTCCGAACTACAACATGAATAAATTAAGGAGAAAATCCAGTATTTGCTTTTACAGGGCATATTTGAGTATATGTGTAAATATGCATACAATCACTCACAGCCATCTCTCTATAATCATTTGCTTTTTTTTTGGGGGGGGGGGGGTTGAACTTCCAAGCATTCAGCATTAATGCCGTTTTTTTGGCCAAGAATACATTCTCTGATCATATTGAAAAGATCAGCATATAATGAAATACTTCTATAGCTGGGTATCATATGTTATTAATATATCGCTTGCCATGTGCAATGTACAGTGTTACTAATAAATGTATAAGCTAGTTTAAAGAGTTATTCCATGCGATATAATATAAAGCTCAACATGCATATTAAACCACATATGCTGGAGATGGAGGGCCAGAGGGCCTAATTTAGTGAAGTTGAGCTAAAGCTACTCTTGTGAACAATGATCACACACACACTCCCACTAGCAAAATATTACCGGCTTGGTCATGAAAACTTGCATCACAGCAATGCACAGTGGTCCATCCCTCAAATGTTACTAATAACTATCAGTTTACAAACGATTCAAAGGCCCACTATATTAAAATATATTGGCCCAGATTCTCGTAGATGGGTGCAAAACTCGGTGGGCGTAACGTATCTCATTTACGTTACGCCGCCGCAAGTTTTACAAGCAAGTGCTTTATTCACAAAGCACTTGCCTGTAAAGTTGCGGCGGCGTAGCGTAAATCACCCGGCGCAAGCCCGCCTAATTCAAATTAGCCGGGTAGGGGGCGTGGAGCATTTAAATTAAGCGTGTCCCCGCGCCGAACGTACTGCGCATGCGCCGTACGGAAAATATCCCAGGGTGCATTGCTCCAAATGACGACGCAAGGACGTCATTGGTTTCGACGTAAATGGCGTCCAGCCCCATTCACGGACGACTTACGCAAACAACGTAAATTTTTAAATTTTGACGCGGGAACGACGGCCATACTTAACATTGGTTGCCCCTCATATAGCAGGGGAAACTTTACGCCGCGCAAACCTAATGTAAACGTTGTAACTTCACTGCGTCGACCGCGCGTACGTTCGGGAATTCGCGTATTTAGCTAATTTGCATACTCAACGGGGAAAACGATGGAGGCGACACCTAGCGGCGAAAAAAAAATGCATTTAAGATCCGACAGCGTAAAAGCCTTACGCCTGTCGGATCTAATGGATATCTATGCGTAACTGATTCTAAGAATCAGTCGCATAGATACGACGGCCCAGATTAGGACTTACGACGGCGTACATGACGTTGCGCCGTCGTAAGCCCTTTGAGAATCTGGGCCATTGTATTCTGTCAAATGTATGTGGTTAATAACGAAAATAAATTTTGTGAAATTATGCATTCTTTTTATGTTTCACAGGTCTTTATATTTTTCTCCACCTTTACATGCAGGCCAAGCAGGACAAACTAAGATACTGACAGGGGTGCTTAAAAAACAGTTGTTTTAAACTGTTTGAAGCCCCGCCCTGTGCAACAAAAAAACTATTGCCTTTGCTGAGGCCAATGTAACTGGGCAGAGGAATGAGCTGCAGAACACCCTATTTCTCACTCCAGCAGGCTTCCACCACGATTCAAAATCGGTCTCTGCTAAACCGTATGAATTTCGATCCATGTATGGGCAGGGAGGATTTACAGAATTTGATCTAGCAATTAACTTCTGTACAACTACACTGTTGGATTTTCCCTGCTCGATCAGTGCTGTAGGCTATAACACTGATCAGTGTATTCTAGGGTGACCATATTTCCAAACTACCATTCAGGGACACCCCCCTTCCCAAAAATCGGCTTGTGCTGTAATGAATCACAGCACAGTGATTGGACACAAGAGGCGGGATTTATGATTTCTCCAATCACAAGCAGGGGGCGGGGATTCTGCTCCTCCAGGCATTCCCAGCCAGGGCAAGTACTGTCAGTGAGTAAAGCAACGACGTGGCGGCCTTTTTTGGGGGCATCAGATTGGCCTGGGGGTAGCTGTGTCAGTTTCATTCTGGGACACTGTATTGTCCTGGAATGAAGGTGCCCGGGACAGACCTGCAAAATGCGGGACTGTCCCGGGCAATCCGGGACACGTGGTCATACTAGTGTATTATGATGGAGAGGAAGTTCCCCCACTATAGAACCATAGTTCAGCAGGGAGGATTCCTTCATGCACCTTATGAATGGGGGAATCGGGTCAGTTTTTTTTTTTTTCGTTCAACCCTCTGGTTGAACAAAAAAAAACAGATCCATCTATGGGCTGCCTAAAACTAGTCTACCAATGCTGCTTCTGTCTAATGCTTCTTTCTGTGTTTGCAATCTGGCATTATCATGTACAGAGCAGGGCCAGCATTCCTGCGTTGTACATGAGGATAGCGAGGGCTCGTCCACATCCTGGAGTGTCAAAAAGAGGAGGAGAGCACGAGCTACCAGAGGAGCAAGAAATAAGGTAAGTAATTCAGCTTCCTCTACTCCTAGCCATTGCTTTGTCTGAAGGGAGTGCTGCCTAGTTATGAGGTATTTGGACTATTAGATTGAAAATTTGACTTTGCAGTAGTGAATATTAGCCAGATTCAGAGAGACTTACGATGGCGTATCAGTAGATACGCCGTCGTAAGTCCGAATGAGCACCATCGTATCTTTGCGCGCATTCTTAAAATGAGATACGCCTCACTGTTGCCAAGATACGACCAACGTAAGTCTCTTACGCCGTCGTATCTTATGTGCATATTTACGCTGGCCGCTAGGAGCGTTTACGTTGATTTACGCGTCAAATATGTTAATGAGCAAGATACGCCGATTCACGTACGTACGTACGTACGTACGTACGTACGTACGTACGCCCATCGCAGTAAGCTACGCTGTTTATATAAGGCATTTTTCCGGCGTAAAGATAAACCACCAAAAAGATGGCGCAGCCCATGCAAGGTATGGACGACGGAACAGCCGTCGTATTTTACGTCGTTTGCGTAAGCCGTACGTGAATGGGGCTGGGCGTAGGTTAGGTTCACGAAAGCATTGAGTATTTGCGACGTGATTCTGAGCATGCGCGTGCATGCGCCGTACCAACGGCCCTTCATTTACATGGGGTCACGGTTACTTTACATGTAGCATGCCCACTACCTGCCTAATTTGAATTAGGCGGGGTTACGCCGGCCCATTTCCGCTACGCCGACGTAACTTACGGAGCAAGTGCTTTGTGAATACTGGCCTTGCCTCACTATGTTACTTCGGCGTAGTGCAAATGGGATGCGCTACCCCGGCCAAAAGATACGCCAATCTACCTGAATCTGGCTAAATATGTGTCTTCACAGTTCTGAGCCAGGTATAATATAGAAGTACATTCCTTTTGCATTTGATGGATCCATGGTCCAATTGAGTAAATCAGGTCGACGGACAAACTCTAATGTTGGCCATATAAACTACAGTGTTCGGCTGCTTTTGATAAGTTCTAAAAGTGCAAAAACAAAAAGATGAATGCCATCATTACCATATAGATACACTGGCTTGCCTCCTTTTTATCACTTTTGCTTTCCAATGCTGGCATGCTGGTTGAAAGTGCAAGAAAACTGCTGTGTGCATAGCTGGCTTTAGAGCCATATCACCCCACCAAATCGCAGTGCAGTGCGCAGACTTCTATTACATTGTGCATTATGGGTGCATTTTTTGAAAGCACACCAAAAGTCCTGCCTGCTGCATCTCTGGTGCACTTTCAGAAAATGCACAAAACACGCACAATCTAATATAAGTTCATAAGAAACCACAGGTAACCCACACAAAAATCATGAATACACTGCACTGCGAAACCACTCTTATGCTTGACTGCATAATTTATAAAAGCTAAAGCGGAGGCGGTGCTTTGCGGGCACTTTTAACCCTTTTTCAGCTGCTAGCGCAGGTTAAAAGCGCCCCACTAGTGACCAAAAAGCGCAGCTAAAACAACGGTAAAGCACTGCTAAAAATAGCGGCGCTTTACCGTCGACACCGCCGCGCCTCAGTGTGAAAGTGCCCTTATACGTAATAACATTAGAGATTGTCGATCCAAGGAATGTCCGATTGCCTCTTGGAGGATCAGGAAGGCTTTTTTCCCCCAGCTGTAGTGAATTGGGCCATGCTTTATTGGGGATATTTGCCTTCCTCGGGATCAACTGTGGGTATACAACTGTGTATATGGAGGTTTTCTATTCGTTTTTATTTTTCTTTTGTTTGAACTAGATGGACATAGTGAGTGAGTGAGTAACTTATATAGCGCTAACAAATGCGAACTGAATCGCCTCAAGGCGCTTTTGTCCAACTTGTCCAAGGTCCTTCAAAAGAGATGAGACTTAAGTTTTTTCCTGAAGGCCCGATGGTTTTCTTCCATGCAGATGTTTGTTGGTAGAGTTTTCCATAGCTGTGGTCCTTGGACTGTGAATCTTCGTTCTCCTTTATATTTGTAGCGGGACTTGGGGATGAAGTGTCATCATGTGTCATCATGTGACTGGTCTTTTGCCTTACATCTGAAATCCCATTTATAATATGTCTATGTTAAAAGCCCAACTAAAGGTAAAAAACAACACACTACGAGCAGGTAGGCTATTGACTGCAGAAGAGGCACGCTGCACAATCAATGTCTTATGTGAAATGCACACTGAGCTGCACATGCAAAGCTTAGCATACATTCTCCACCTGGTGCCTGCGTGTGAAGATGAATGAAGATGAATGAACTCCTGCTCCTCTAGCACTGGCCAGTTAAAACAGTCGAAGACCCAGCACCTGAAAGAAGCCAGGCAGAATATGAGAATGCTGAATCATTGGTAAGTATGTGTGGCTTAAATTCCACTTTAACCTCTTCAGCCCCGGAAGGTTTACCCTTCTTCATGACCAGGCATAGGCGTGCACAGGGGGTGTGCCGGATGTGCCTGGGCACACTTTAATCACCCAGTGCAGCGCAGATTCCCACTGATGATATTTTTCCAATGCCCCCCATTTTTTTTTTTTAAATAATTACAAAATTAAAAACTACTGACACTGTCCACTGCCCTACTACATTTAAAATTGTTGACATTTATTTAGAGTGTATGTATGTATGTATGTACAGTCCTGATCAAAATTTTAAGACTATTTGAAAAATGGCAAAAAATCATATTTTACATTGTTGGATCTTAACAAGGTTCCAAGTAGAGCTTGAACATGCAACAATAAGAAATGAGAGTGAGACAAAACATTTTTTGAGCATTCAATTAATTGAAAATAACGATTAAACTGAAACAGGCTGTTTTTCAGCTGATCAAAAGTTTAGGACCACATGCCTTTAAAAGGCCAAATCTGTGCAAAGATGTGGATTCATTGTCATTTTCGGTCAGGTAGTCACACGTTGTGATGGCAAAGGCAAAAAAACTCCCCCTTTTTAAACGTGGTCAGGTTGCTGAACTGCATAAGCAGGGTCTCTCACCATCGCTGCTGAGGTGGGACGCAGTAAGACAGTCATTTGGAATTTCTTAAATGATCCTGAGGGTTATGGAACAAAAAAGTCAAGTGGAAGACCCAAAAAAAATTCACCAGCACTGAGCCAGAAGATCCAATTGGCTGTCCGTCAAGACACTGGACGATCCTCGACCCAAATTAAGGCCCTTACTGGCGCTGACTGCAGCCCCATAACCATCAGACGGCATCTGAGACTGAAGGGCTTAGAAAACAAAAAACTTCTTCAAAACCCTCGTCTCCTTGAACGCCACAGAACTGCTCATTTGGACTTTGCAAGAGAGAACCAAACATGGGACATTCAAAGGTGGAAGAAAGTTTTTTTCTCTGATGAGAATTTTTTTTTACCTTGATGGTCCTAATGGTTTCCAACGTTACTGGCATGACAAGCAGATCCCACCTGAGATGTTTTCTACGCGCCACAGTGGAGGGGGCGTCATAATGGTCTGGGGTGCTTTTTCCTTCAGTGTAACAATGGAGCTTCAGGAAGTGCAGGGGCGTCAAACGGCCGCTGGCTATGTCCAGATGTTGCAGAGAGCATTCCTCATGACGGAGGGCCCGTCTGTGTGGTAACGACTGGGTTTTTCAACAGGACAACGCTACAGTACACAATGCCCGCAGGACTTCTTCCAGGAGAATAACATCACTCCTTTGGCCTATCCTGCGTGTTTCCCTGATCTAAATCCAATTGAGAACCTTTGGGGATGGATGGTAAGGGAAGTTTACAAAAAATGGACAACAGTTCCAGACAGTAGATGGCCTTCGTGCGGCTGTCTTCACCACTTGGAGAAAAGTTCCCACTCACCTCATGGAAAAGCTTCCATCATGCATGCCAAAACAAATTTTTGAAGTGATCAACAATAACGGCGGAGCTACTCGTTACTGAGTTCATGTTTGGAAGTTGGATTTCTGTTTTGGGGGGGTTTAGTTTTTTTTTGGAGGTGTGGTCCTAAACTTTTGATCAGCTAAAACACAGCCTGTTTCAGTTTATTCATTGTTTTCATTAATTTGAATGCTCAAAAAATGTTTTGTCTCACTCTCATTTCTTCTTGTTGCATGTTGAAGCTCTACTTGGAACCTTGTTAAGATCCAACAATGTAAAATATGATTTTTTGCCATTTTTCAAGTGGTCTTAAACTTTTGATCAGGACTGTATGTGTATGTATATATATATATATATATATATATATATATATATATATATATATATATATATATATATACATGTGTGTTTAAGTTTTGGGGTGCACACCTATGTGACCAGGCCATTTTTTGCAATACGGCACTGCGTTACTCTAACTGACAATTGCTCCCAAATAAAAATTATGTAATTTTTTTCCCCACAAATAGAGGTTTATTTTGGTGGTATTTGATCACCTCTGCATTTATTTTTTTTGCACTATAAACAAAAAAGGAACGTGAATTTTGAAAAAATTAATATTTTTTTTTTACTTTATGCTATAAAACATACAAAATAAAAATCCCTATAAGTGTAAATTTGTGTATTTGTGAAGTAAATTGCGCCAACTTATATTTATATAAATATTTTACCACGACTGATCCTGTGAACTTGTTACTCAAAAAACAAAAAGTATGTACATGTGTCTATGATTATTAATTAATGTGCAAACAGTCAACAAATAGTGTGCAATAAATACCAATACAGTGCCCTGTGCCAAACTAAAACATATGAATTTCTCAATCCATCAAAAAAATGAGAAATAAATCCAAAAAGATTTCAAATATGCTACTGTTACAATTCACAGATTGAATGTGCCCCAAGGAAGCAAGAAAAATGTATTATATACGAAAAAAATATAAAATAAAAAAATATATATGTATATGTGCTAAGAAAGTCCTTAATAGATAATTTCTTACAGTGATGCCCAGCTATGTTTTCACCTTAACCGCAAATATTGCCTACACCATCACCGGATAAAATGGCCACTCACCAGATGGACCCAGAAATCTGACTTTGGTTCATATGGATAACCACTCCCTCTCTCAGGTTTATCAGCAATCACTCCCAATGCTTTGGCTGTAGTCTTGTTCTATATCCACTCATGTAACATATAAAAGACTATTATGGTGTAGTATTTTAAAGAATTTATTATGATTCAAACATATACAGTTATTCCACTCACATGTAAAAGTGCCTGTAAATAGGAGTATACAAATGTACGAGTATGTCCTGCACGTGTGATGCCTCACTTTGTCGCCTGCGTTCCCAGCCTCGTTATACTCAGACTGGACATGACGAGCTGGCAATGGTCCCGCAGCCTCTATGCATTTCGCAACTTAATGCCCCCCAAATTTGCTTTCTTGGGGCACATTCAGTCTGATGGATTGAGAAATTCATATGTTATAGTTTGGCACAGGGCACTGTATTGGTATTTATTGCACACTATTTGTTGATTGTTTGCACAATAATTAATAATCATAAACACATGTACATACTTTTTGTTTTTTTGAGTAACAAGTTCACAGGATCAGTCTTGGTAAAATGTTTATATAAATATAAGTGTAGCGCTCACCCCCGAAGGAGCCGCTGGTTTGATTTTGGGATGGCGTGTTACCTCTATGTGTGTCTAGTGGTAGATAGATGAGAGCAGCAATGATGGAATGTCCAAACAGCAGGTGTCTTTCTTGTGCTTTTATTCTTGCCCAACACGGCAAACAGTAAACTTGAGGTAGATAGGTAAATGATGGGTGAGGAGGAGAATTGCAGATTCAGGCCTAACAAAGACGGAAACAATCCTGCTTCCAACAATACAGACTGCATGCTCGGATAAGAGTCTGGTATGGATCTTGGGGGGACCCCCCCCCCCGTTTTTTTATTTAAAATTTAGCGTAGAGTTTCCCCTCATGATTCATACCAAATACCAGCTCTGTGGGAGTTCCTTAGGGCCGGTTCACACTGGGGCGACTTCCCGTAAAGTTGCCTCAATATGAACGGGGATCCGACTTGGAGGCGACTTCCATTGAAATCCATGGGTACAAGTCGCCTAGAAGTCGGATTGAATTAATGCAGGAACCTTTGGAGTCGGAGTGACTGCAGTAGTGTGCATTAAGACGGCTCCATTCACTTACATTAATTTCTTCATTCGGCGTGACTTGAGGCGACTAGGGGGCGACTGGGGGCGACTTGAAGTCGGAATCCAAAGTCGGACCTGTGTGAATTGGCTCTTAGAGGCGCCTCTCTTCTCTTTTATACTCTGTAGCTCCTGCTGGATTTTTTTTTCTAATCCCCCTTGTGGAGGCTTCCATTTGTGGATGGACATTTTATGATTACACATCACCTTGCTATAATTTCTATACAAATTATTTGATTTTTCATTATTTCTTATGGGGAAATTTGCTTTGATATACAAGTGCTTTGGATTACAAGCATTTTTCTGTAACAAATTATGCTCGCAATCCAAGGTTTTACTGTATTTGTATTGAATTTTCGGACGACAACTATACTGACTAAACAAAAATTGTACGGCCTGGGATCGTACGAGGAAAATGTTCATGCTTGTCCAATCAAATAATATCGGATGAATTGTCGTGATCGTCTCTCGAAAAGTTCTGTACTAACGATCCGATTATTGTAAGATCGTGTCAAAAGCAGTATTTTTCATCTGTTTTTTTGGATCGTGTGTACGGGCCATTACTATAGCCATGTGCAACAAGTTATGCAATGTGAAAATATATATAAACAAAGTGTAGAATCTACAATTCACATACGGAAAAATAATAAATAAAGTGCAATATGTGCAAAAACTGACATATCAAATAAACAGTACATTCAAGTGATACATGGACATAGATGGCGCCATGTCAAATCATGCAATCCGGTGTACAAAATATATATAATGTAGAAGCAATGTCCATATACTCTGGATGTGCCAATGCAAAAAGGTGAACAATAAAAAAGTCCAAATAAGAGGAAAACTGAACATGTGTTTCTCAAGCTGGAAACCAAAAAGGGCTTCTGTAAAACTCCACCACAGCGCAGGAAAGAAATCAAAAGCCGCTTACCAGAACACCATGACCATTTAATTAGAAATGGTCATGGTGCGCATGAAATCAAACACAGGTGCTTCTCATAGCAGCTATCGGTGGTCAGTGTCCCAAGCTCCACAAGCACATCACGAATCTCTCTTCACTCAGAAAACGGTATATACAAAGGAAAGGGTCTGCACATAGTGTAAATCTAACACGAATGTTATTTAATTACATCCAGTTTTGCACTTACATACAAAGGCTTCATCAAGCGCATATCAAACATACATCGGTCGGCAACGGTACTGGGGGGTGGTCAAAGCGTTTTGGCGTCCGTGGTGTAGCTGTAGTGAGTTCTGTGCAGCACAACTTCAGCCTATTCATTTTGAATGATCAGAAATCGCACCACACCAAAAGTAATGCATACACAACTTTTAGAAATGCACTGCAACCAGGTCGCATAGTACTTTTGCACCATGTGATCTGGTGCGACCCGGTGTGGGTAAATGCACTGCGTTTGTGACATGCATTTGGAGTGTCATTAACCTTGCACTGACACCTACTGCAGGTCGCAAGGGCACTGCAATTGGAATGTTGTGTGGGAAACCAGCGTGGGATGTAGGTTTCCTCTAGTATGAACAGGACTATAATATATCAGCCACAATGATGGCATACATAGATTTTTTTTTTGTAGACAATTTACAAACAAATGTCACACTTTACAAACTATCAGTTTTCCAGCGTTCATCTAACACATTTCTGGAACATTGGACAATTGTATTTCATGCTACAATTTA
Organism: Rana temporaria; assembly: GCF_905171775.1. Taxonomy (NCBI): domain Eukaryota; kingdom Metazoa; phylum Chordata; class Amphibia; order Anura; family Ranidae; genus Rana; species Rana temporaria. The sequence goes on along the minus strand of NC_053496.1, from coordinate 137,483,112 downwards.
CTAGAAATAAACTGGCTTTGCCATGTTTGTTTCATTTGTTGATGGGCTCAGACCTTTGAAGTAAGATAATGAAGTAGTAAATTGTTAGAGGATGGCTGTATGCTCACAAGAGTTTAAATTTCTTTCTGCTGATGATGAGACATTTGTAATCATTTGATGTCAGGATGGCAGGACTTTTTTTCTTATTGCTGGCATGGCTTCCACTGCTAGCTGGAAAGTATGACATGCATTGAAAGTACTATATGTACTGTACATATTTCATGCAGTGTTGCCAACCTACCAGATTGAAATTTACTGACAAGACACCCAAAATTTACTGGCACAGCCAAGTTTTTACAGGCATTTCCAAAAGTTACAAAATTATAGTTGTGCCAATTGTACAAAGTGCACATTTCAGTATTTAGGCTACAAATAAGTACAATATGCAATTAGCAATGTGATTTAAGGTAGATAAGGCAAAAAACGTATTTCTTATTTGATTTTCAATATAGTAAGTAAGTGGCTCAGGGACAGGACTGCGCAGCAGCACAGATCACTGACACATCCCATCCTGAGTATCAGTGACAGTCTCTCTTAATGCCAGGTGGTCCTTTCAGTCCCTTTCAGTCCAAACAGCACTGACAGTCCTGCTCCTGGCTTGCCTTGCTCCCGTCTCATGAGGCTCTGGCCGATCCACTCGGCTCCCTTGCATCACGACATCACACAACATGCTCCGCAAGACCCGTTCCCTGCCGGTACCACCCGAACACACTGCAGCAGACCCAAGCTGTGAATGCCCAATTCCGAGCCAAGCGTCACAGCCATATTTCTTACTGGCAACCTTTTCCTCTTACTGGCATTTACTGGGGGTTTATTTACTAAAGGCAAATAGACTCTGCACTTTGCAAAGTAAAGTTTCACTCTGCAAGTGCAGTTGCTCCAGAGCTTAGTGAATGAGGTAAAGCTTCACTTTGCAAAGAATACCTAATCCATAGGCATGTGCAGAGGTTGTGCCAGGTATGCCTGGGCACACCCTAATCAGTTAGTGCGGTGCCCATTCCCCCTACTGCCCAGGCTTTCCCCCGTGTTGCCCCCCCCCCCCATCGCAGTGCTGCTGGCTTCCCTCCTTTGCTCTCCTCTCCCCTGGCTGGTGTGGGATGTTTCAGGATGGAGAGTGGGGGAAGGGGCTAATCAATATGTAATTTACCGCCCCCTTTTCTAAATGAACACAGTGAACACACTTACTCATTGTGTTCAGTCATGCCTGAACCATAGTAAACTGTGTTTACTATGCTTCAGTCTGTGAATGAACAGGAACCTGCCCAGCACAGAGCACATTCATTCACTGTGCAGTGCAGCTGAAGCTGCAGAGAAGGGCATTTGTGTTTGAGCTTTGGGGTGCACACCCTAATGCAATGGGCTGCGCACATCTATGGCCTAATCACATGCAAGGAAAATAAAAAAACACATTTAGGTGCATCGTATTTTAAGTGCATTTTACATGTGTTTTATGTGCATTACTATTTAAATCTACATAATAGACATGTGCATTCATTTTCGTCCGAATGCATTTTCGTACGAATTTCGGGTATTTTCATTATCGTTTTAACAAACGAAAACAAATGCACAGAATACGAAATCCGAAAGATCTGACATAAAAAATGCTTTATTTTCATTTTCATTGCTACAACAGTTCGATATAGAAAGAAGATTCGACATGACGCTGACAATAACAATCTGTGTTTATCGAACCTGCGGTCAAATGTGCCTAACCTTCACTCTATTAGTCCAAGATTATTCTACATAGAGAGGAAAGATTTGACATTATAGAGACAGTATTGGGGTAGGCCATTCGTCATGAACGACGAAGAATCGACGAAGCAGCGAAAAACATACAAACTTCAAATCTGTCATTGAAGGCTTATGGTATCTGTCGAAAGCTCTAAGAAGATTCGCGGAGCAGCTAAACTGTACGACGCCACATTCGTACATTTCCGGTCAAATGCTTGGCCCATAGGCTATAGAAGAATTTGAATGTTGGTTGACTAGTAATAATAATTTATAAATATAATTATTACTAGTGTCATACAACATTAGAATTCTTCTATAGCTTGTAGGCAGAACATTCGACCGGAAATGTACGATTGCGGCGTCGTAGAGTTTAGCTGCTCCGCTAATCTTCTTAGAACATTCGACAGATACCATAAGCCTTCAATGACAGATTCGACCTTAAAGCGGAGGTTCCGCGGTTTCTTACTTTTTTCTATTAAGATTCAATAACTAGTGTTACATGTTACATATACTGTATCATTATAAGCCTCACTTGTTAGCCGCTTCTCAAACGATCCCATCGGTTTCCGTGTGAAAGAACAACTTATAAAAAATCAGGCAGGCGTTTTCCATCTTGCTTGTGGGCATTCTGAAGCCCACAAGCAAAGACTTCCGGGAAGCGGTGATGTCGAGTCACGTGACCCGCTTGTCGAGTCACGTGACGAGGGACATAACGCGAGAATTCTATTACTACAGGTACAGATCGTCTCCTGGGAATCATGACAAAGAACTCCCAGGAGACATTGCGCACAGTTCCCTGCACACTCTGGGGCGTCGGGGAAGGGGATAGATACTCCCACTCCCGCGGGGAACAGTACCCGGAAGCAAGATTTAATCCCTCTGAATTAAGGTATTAAGATGAGGATGAAAAAAAAAACGTGGATTTTAAATGTATTAAGGCTGCAGATCTTTTTTAAGACAAAGTTTATATTGTGGGTGAACCTCCGCTTTAATTCATTCGGATTTTCGGACTAATACATTTTTTAACGAAACCAAATACATAAAAAAACTAATTTCGGGAGTAACTAAATTAATAAATTTTTCGGACGAAATAGAAATTCCGAAAGGAAATATTTCAGTGTGCACATGTCTACTACATAACATGATCATGTAAAATATACAGTTGTAAAGAGAGCCCAATATTTATTTTGGGTTGGTAACTTTGAATCGGGCTGACGCTCCCTAGATAAATATAGACCTAGCGCTGGCAATATATGCTGGCATGATCTGATTACTGATCCTTCCTAGCGATGTATAGGAATTAGAAAGCACGTTTATGGAGCGGAGTGCTGTGAGCCCAGGGGTGGGATTGTGTACTGTTTATTATTACGGCTTTAATAAAAGTTTCAGAAAGAAGAGAGAAGACTGTGAACAGGCTGATTGATACCTAGGAGCCCCTGCAGAGAGAAGCACAATATTATTATCACCATGCATGGAGCGCCAGACATAACAGCCCAATGACTTACAGATGAGGGGCTCTCTACATGGGCCGAATCTGTGCTGCCCACTAACCGTGCGAAGAATGCGAAGTCCTGCTGGCCCCCAGTCCGAATAATGCAGCCCCTTGTACACACAGAGCAAGGGAGGGGACCGGCACACATACCTTACATAGCTGCACACCAAATGTCTCCAGCATCAAGAATGACTAAGGACAGGGCTTATAAAAACACTATAGTCAGCCCTTCTCCAGAACCACTACATTTTATACAAAGCTTCTGTAGGGCGTCAGATTGTAAAGCTCACCACACATGTTACAATCTGATTGTACAATCTCTGTTATGGTGGCCATAGAAGCTTTGATAAATGATCAATTTATTTTCCAATCGCTCTTCCTGAATAGGAATAATGCATCTACAACCCATTCGATCAATATGAGACACTAGGAGAAGTTGTTTTTCAATCAATAGTTGCAAGATTTGATCATAAATTATAAACTGCATCTCTGTTTTCACCAAGCAGCCTCGTAATCTAAACCATCAAAATATGATCAAATCCATCTCAGTGCTGACAATTGATGTCAGTCAATAATTTCCACACTGGCTGATCGACACAGTTTGATAAAAATCTCATCCACAATGAAATGTATTTATTTTATTTATTATTACAAGGACTTACATGTCACTGTCAATTTACTATTTAAATGGATTAGAAAGAAAGCCATCACCATTTGAGCGTTGTAAGAAAAGAAATGGCTGCACATCCAGGAATTGCCTTTTATTGTTTAAAGTGATAACACCAAAGACACCAACACGAGGTCACGTAGACAAGGTCACGTATAATCACCAAAGACACCAACAGGAGGTCACGTAGATGCGCTTCACACAAACATCTTGTGCTTAATCACCAAAGACACCAACACGAAGTCACGAAGACGCATTTCACACAAACAACTTGTGCTTAATCACCAAAGACACCAACACGAGGTCACGTAGATGCGTTTCACACAAACATCTTGTGCTTAATCACCAAAGACACCAACACGAGGTCACGTAGACGCATTTCACACAAACATCTTGTGCTTAATCACCAAAGACACCAACACGAGGTCACATAGACGCGTTTCACACAAACATCTTGTGCTTAATCACCAAAGACACCAACACGAGGTCACGTAGACACATTTCACACAAACATCTTGTGCTTAATCACCAAAGACACCAAAACGAGGTCACGTAGACGCGTTTCACACAAACATCTTGTGCTTAATCACCAAAGACACCAACACAAGGTCACGTAGACGTGTTTCACACAAACATCTTGTGCTTAATCACCAAAGACATCAACACAAGGTCACGTAGACACATTTGACACAAACATCTTGTGCTTAATCACCAAAGACACCAAAACAAGGTCACGTAGAGGCGTTTCACACAAACATCTTGTGCTTAATCACCAAAGACACCAACACAAGGTCACGTAGAGGCGTTTCACACAAACACCTTGTGCTTAATCACCAAAGACACCAACACGAGGTCACATAGACGCGTTTCACACAAACATCTTGTGCTTAATCACCAAAGACACCAACACGAGGTCACGTAGACACATTTCACACAAACATCTTGTGCTTAATCACCAAAGACACCAAAACGAGGTCACGTAGACGCGTTTCACACAAACACCTTGTGCTTAATCACCAAAGACACCAACACGAGGTCACATAGACGCGTTTCACACAAACATCTTGTGCTTAATCACCAAAGACACCAACACGAGGTCACGTAGACACGTTTCACACAAACATCTTGTTCTTAATCACCAAAGACACCAACACAAGGTCACGTAGACGCGTTTCACACAAACATCTTGTGCTTAATCACCAAACACACCAACAGGAGGTCACGTAGACGCGTTTCACACAAACATCTTGTGCTTAATCACCAAAGACACCGACACGAGGTCACGTAGACGCGTTTCACACAAACATCTTGTGCTTATTCACCAAAGACACCAACACGAGGTCACGTAGATGCTTTTCACACAAACATCTTGTGCTTAATCACCAAACACACCAACAGGAGGTCACGTAGACGCGTTTCACACAAACATCTTGTGCTTAATCACCAAAGACACCAACACGAGGTCACGTAGATGCGTTTCACACAAACATCTTGTGCTTAATCACCAAAGACACTGACACAAGGTCACGTAGACGCGTTTCACACAAACATCTTGTGCTTAATCACCAAAGACACCAGCACAAGGTCACGTAGACGCGTTTCACACAAACATCTTGTGCTTAATCACCAAAGACACCAACACGAGGTCACATAGACGTGTTTCACACAAACATTTTGTGCTTAATCACCAAAGACACCAACACGAGGTCACGTAGATGTGTTTCACACAAACATCTTGTGCTTAATCACCAAAGACACCAACACGAGGTCACATACTGTAGATGCGTTTCACACAAACATATTGTGCTTAATCACCAAAGACACCGACACAAGGTCACGTAGACGAGTTTCACACAAACATATTGTGCTTATTTACCAAAGACACCAACACAAGGGTAGTATATGGACAGGCTAGGGTAGTATATGGGCAGGCTAGGGTAGTATATAGACAGGCTAGGGTTGTAAATGGACATGCTAGGGCAGTATAGGGGCAGGCTAAGGTAGGATATGGACAGGCTAGGGTAGTATATGAACAGGCTGTGGCGCATGGAAGGCTGAAAGACTATGGCGCGTGGAAAACTGGAAGGCTATGGCGCGTGGAAAACTGGAAGGCTATGGCGCGTGGAAAACTGGAAGGCTATGGCGCGTGAAAACTGGAAGGCTATGGCGCATGGAAGGCTATGGCGCGTGGAAGGCTGGAAGGCTATGGTACGTGGAAAACTGGAAGACTATGGCGCATGGAAAACTGGAAGACTATGGCGCGTGGAAAACTGGAAGGCTATGGTGCATGGAAAACTGGAAGGCTATGGCGCATGGAAAACTGTAAGGCAATGGCGCGTGGAAGGCTATGGCGTGTGGAAGGCTGGAAGGCTATAGCGAGTGGAAAAATGGAAGGCTATGGCGCATGGAAGGCTATGGCGCGTGGAAGGCTCGAAGACTATGGCGCGTGGAAGGCTGGAAGGCTATGGCGCGTGGAAGGCAGGAAGGCTATGGCACGTGGAAGGCAGGAATATTATGGCGCATGGAAGGCTGAAAATCCATGGTGCATTGAAGGCAGGAAGACTATGGCACATTTAGGGAAGAGAGAGAGGGGAGAGATCACTCACCCAGGCTGCATTGTCTTTGGAAGCACAGGCAGCGACATCAGGACAGTGTCACTGGTCTGGCTGCTTTAAAATTTCTTGCCCACACCCCTTTCCAGGCACAGATTGGCTGCACAAGGGGTTGTGGGTGGGATGGGCACAGGGGGGACATGGGGAGGAGGTGGGGCGGACCTAACTTACCTCCTCTTCCCTCCTTGTATGGCTAAAGCGGGCGCCGGGCGGGGGATGTGGACACTGTTGCGGCCTGCGGGAGTGCAGGGCGGGCGGGTCAGTGGGCGGAGGAGGTGGGGGCAATGAACGAGGTCACGGTGCCCTTGCTGACATGCGCTGACATGCGCTTGTCTAGGGCGATACAGCGGCTGCTGCGGGAAAGCATAGTGCCGACTCGATGGTTAACACACCTGACACTTTGGCGCCCCCTCCCCTCTGGCGCCTGGGTGCAGAGCACCCCGTGCACCCCGTCTCAGATCGGCCCTGGCTGAGACGCCTGTCAGTGTTAATCAGGGAACGCACACCCCCTGCGTCCCCTGGTTAACTATTTGGAAGCCGATTACAGCCCACAGGCTGTAATCGGGAAGCCTATCAGAGCCGCTGGTTCTGATAGACACTTCCAAAAACAAACCAACTGCTGTTATTCTGATGGCGCTCACCAGGGGGCCGGCCATCTGAATAGTGGGCAGCGCCGACAATACATAGATTCATGCAATGCATCAATCTATGCATTGTTTCAGTGGCGGTGCAGGAGAGAGGGGGGCAGCGCTCCTGCGCCCACTATCGAAGCACCGCCACTGCCCCCAAGTCCTTTTCCATCCTAGATTCCCTCAGAGGTTCTCCCCCAGTGAGTGCCACCCAAATATATATATATATATATATATATATATATATATATATATAACTTGTCCCTAATATATTCCTAATTTCGTTTTTTACAATTGATATTTAATGTTTTACGTGTTTGTATGTCTGTGCAAACCACCAAGTGGAAACATAGGGGTGGTTTATATAGGGCAAATAGGCTGTTCACTTTGCAAGAGAATTATCCCTTAGCTTGCAGTAAAAATTCACTTTGCAAAGAATACCCAATCAGATGCAAGAAAAATGAAAAAAAAAAAAAAAAAAGTATTTTTGCTTGTGCAATCGGATGATGGAAGTCAGCAGAGATTTACCTTATTTACAAAGCTATTGAAAATTCCTTTGTAAAGTGAACAGCCCCATAGTGAGAGGTTGAAACACCAACTAGCAAAATAACGATCTGCATTGGTGCACTGTGGACATACATTTATCTTTATGTGCCCCATGTCAATCATGTTGGCACAGCTATGAACAAAGCTTTTCAGGGAGGGTGACAGTTCCTATGGCTGGTACCAATTCATGAACAGAGCTAGATGAGGACACAATTTTGTCTGAGCTTGTGGAAGCTTTTAAAGCAATGTCAATTTAGCTGATTTCCGCCTTTTAATTAGCCATTTCTTGGACTTACTTTGTTTTAAGAGAAACCATATTATAGCACTGCGTCACTATCAATTTATGTATATCAAAGACTGGCTTCAGGGGAAATTCAACAAAGTAAACTGCATTTTCCCAATTTGATTTGTAGATCTAATCATTATTAGCTTATGTTTTGCTGTGTAGTTGTCTAGTATACAGTATGTTGAAATAGTTTGTGAAACTTTCTATATATATTTAATGCTATTCCCACCGAGCACTGCCTTTGTGTGTTTTTTGTATCCTGCTATCCATTTTTCCAGTGGCTGGTAGCTGCATTGGGAATCAGCCTGCAAGGAGATCAGTTAAAAAGTAGTAGGATCTGTATGTGCGTTATAATTAATCGAAATTAGTCGTCGATTAATTCGATTAAAAAAAATCGATTAATCAAAATTTTAATCAGTAACAGCCCTAATATATATATATATATGCTACATTATTTATAATTCTTTGATTTTATATATATACATCTATATATATATATATATATATATATATATATATATATATATATATATATATATATATATATATAAAAAAAATCAAAGAATTATAAATAATGTAGCATATATATATATATATATATTAGGGCTGTTACTGATTAAAATTTTGATTAATCGATTTTTTTTAATCGAATTAATCGACGACTAATTTCGATTAATTATAACGCACATACAGATCCTACTACTTTTTAACTGATCTCCTTGCAGGCTGATTCCCAATGCAGCTACCAGCCACTGGAAAAATGGATAGCAGGATACAAAAAACACACAAAGGCAGCGCTCGGTGGGAATAGCATTAAAACTTTTATAGTCTTCAAGTAGGTAACAAAATAAATATTGCACTGGAGATAAAATCGATGTAGCTACATAAATGATGCGAGTAATACCAAACGGTAGCAAAAGTAGTCATAAAAAAAACAAGCAGCTAAGTATGATACTGGTATAAAAATGTGTACAACGATACCACTGCTGAATCCAGATGAGGAGGGGGTTAACATCAGTCCGTCGGCATATAGATGTCCCATGAAGGGAACTATCATAACTCCCAGTGGATGGTTGTAGAATCCCAGGTTGATAGAGGACAGTGATAGAGGGAAGTGTAACAGCCCTTGCGTGTGGCAGATAGTGAGGTCCCGCCGGCATGCAGATATGAAGGCATATCAAAGGAGCCGTTCAGATGGACACGGCAAGCCCTGCCAGTGTCCACAACCTCACCGGATCTCCGACAGAACTCCCTGAAGACCCGGAAGCCAGTGGAGAGGTGAGTTCCGATCAAAAGAATTATGATCGATTAAAAAATGTATCGCGGAATTAATAGTTAATTTTCACAGCCCTAATATATATATATATATATATATATATATAAATAATATTATATCAACAAATATATAGAAAGTTTCACAAACTATTTCAACATACTGTTTACTAGACAACGATATATATACACTACATTGTTTATAATTTTTAGATCTCATATATATAAATATATATATATATATAAAGTAATTGACTTTACACCGTTGGATCTTAGGATGCAATACGGCCGCCGCTGGGTGGAATTTTCGTAGTATTCCAGCGTCGGGTATGCAAATGAGGATTTACGGCGATCCACAACGGTTTTCGCGTTCGTTACATCGTCGCTAGTAATTTTTTCCTGTCGCAAAGTTACGGCTGCTTTAACATGGCTTAACTTTGCACCGCCCATGTTAAAGTATGGCCGTCTTTCCCCCGTCGAATTTCAATTTTTTTTTTTCTTGCGTAAGACGTCCGGGAATACGAAAGTACGTTACGCACGTCGCCGATCAAAAAAATTACGTCACTTTGCGCAAAGCACGGCGGGAATTTCAAAACAGAGCATGCGCAGTACGTCCGGCGCGGGAGCACGCCTAATTTAAATGGCACACGCCCCCTTGAATTAGGCAGGCTTGCGCCGGACGTAAGTTTTCACGCAAGTGCTTGGTGAATCAAGCACTTGCGATGAAAACTTGCGGCGGTGTAACGTATATACGATACGTTACGCCGCCGCACTTCTATGTGAATCTGGCCCGTAGTGTATATATGTGTATGTATGTATATATATATATATATATATATATACATATATATATATATATATATATATATATATATATATATATATAAACATTGTCTATATTTTCTTTTTTTTTTACTAAACAGTATAGAGAAAACACAGTGGCCACCATGTGTACCTGTATGTACAATGAGCAGTCCAGAGTGTGTATTTGTGTGTGTGCCCCCCTTTTCTTTTCTTTCCTGGTACCCCTGGGCATATGAAAGATGAGCTTTAGACCATTATCCCTAATCAGCAGAAAGCATTTCTGGTGCCTTTGAAGATTTCATATTTATCTGCAAAACATGATCCCTTTCTTCCAGCTGGGCATTTCTGCCATGGAATCCTCCCTGTTGCCCTAAGAAAACTTTCTCTCTTCCCCCCTAGAAAAAATGCATTTCTCTTCCTTCTACAGGAGAATGGAAATTGAATTGAATTTCCTTTAGTTTTGCTGAGTGCTTATAATAAACTCAGCCTAGATCTGGTTTTTATTTCAAGATGTAATTAGGGAGAAACAAGAACTTGCAATGTAGACGGGAGAGTGGGACAGGCAAGGCACTGGCTACAAAGTGAAGCTGCCAATTCCTGCAATAAGAGAGGGCAATGCTGATCACAGGCCTTATATTAGAAGTTAGAAGTTAATTTATTTTGTAAATAAGTACCTTTTCTTCTTCGATGACGGGCACTGATATGGCTTCACTGACGGGCACTGATAAGGCGGCACTGACGAGCACTGATAAGGCGGCACTGATGGGCACCGATAAGGCGGCACTGATGGGCACTGATGATGGGCACTGATAGGCAGCACTGATGGGCACTGATAGGTGGCACTGGTATACGGCACTGATGGGCACTCATGGGCAGAAAGTATGTGCACTCATAGCTGGCACTGATGGGCACTCATAGCTGGCACTGATGGGTACTTATGGGTGGCACTGATAGGTGGCATGGACGGACACTGATAGGTGGGCACTGCTGGGCACAGATGGGCAATAGACATCCAGTCAGGATAACACAACCACTTCCCGGACGTCAATATGCTATTGACCAGGCGGGAAGTGGTTAATAAGGCAGCAGAAAATTCTAAATGAATGACATTTCGTTTTCTAAAGCACTGTATATCAGTAACAAATCATAAAACTATGTAGAGAGTGGCAAGGATGTGGAATTCCCTTCCACAGGTGGTGGTCTCAGTGAGGAGCAACGATAGTTTAAAAAAACTATTAGATAAGCATCTGAACGACCACAACATACAGGGATATACAAGGTAATACTGACATTTAATCACACACATAGGTTGGACTTGATGGACTTTTTCAACATTCTCATCATTTATGCTCATCTCCTGTAGCCTGTTTGCAGTCACTTCTCGTTTACATGCACGCTAGCAATGGAATTTATATGGATAATTGCGAGGTTCAAGGTTCCAAAAAAACTGTAGTAACCACTTCGGCCCCAGACCATTTGTCAGCTTAAAGACCGGAGGTCTTTTTACAATTTGGCACTGCGTCGCTTTAACTGACAATTGCGCGGTCGTGCAACGTGGCTCCCAAACAAAATTGGCGTCCTTTTTTCCCCACAAATAGAGATTTATTTTGGTGGTATTTGATCACCTCTGCGGTTTTTATTTTTTGCACTATAAACAAAAATAGAGCGACAATTTTGAAAAAAAGCTATATTTTTTACCTTTTGCTATTATAAATATCCCCAAAAAAATATCTAAAAAATGTTTTTTCCTCAGTTTAGGCCGATACGTATTCTACATATTTTTGGTAAAGAAAAATCGCAATAAGCGTTTATTGATCGGTTTGCACAAAAGTTATAGCATTTACAAAATAGGGGATAGTTATATGGCATTTTTATTTTTTATTTTTTTTACTAGTAATGGCGGCGATAAGCGATTTTTATCATGACTGCGACATTATGGCAGACACATTGGACACCTTTGACACATTTTTGGGACCATTGTCATTTTTACAGCGATCAGTGCTATAAAAATGCACTGATTACTGTGAAAATGACACTGGCAGTAAAGGGGTTAACCACTAGGTGGCGCTGTAGGGCTTAAGTGTGCCCTAGTGAGTGATTCTTACTGTAAGGGGGGTGGGATGTGTGCGACAAGACAGTGATTATAGGAAGCGGTGATCACTGTCATTGTCACCAGGCTGAGCGGGGAGATGCTTGTTTACATCAGCATCTCCCCGTTCTAACTCACCGTGAGGCAGCTCACAGAGCTTGCGGCGGGGGCACGCTGCGTGCGTCCACAATGCCGCGATCTTAGAGGGGACGTACAGGTACGTCCTTCTGCCTGTCCGAGCCATGCTGTCGAGTCGTCGACGTATATAGTCGTGCGCTGGTCGGCAAGCAGTTAACCTCCCTGGCGGTATGATTCTGTCTGGAATTACGTACCAAAAGTGGTACAATTATTTGCATGGAAATTTGGCGTTTTATACTGTAGGCCTGTAATTTTTAGGAATAACTCACTTAAATCTGACCAAACAAGAGTCTAGTAGGCATCCCGGGTATGACATTTTTTTTAAAAACAAAATGATAAATTATAATATAATAAATAATTATAAATAATTATAACAAATAATAATATAATTATAATAAAAATTATTCAATAATGTAATCAACTCAAAATCACTGAAATTTGCTCAGTTGCAGAATTGTTGCTGTCATTATTATTTATTTTTTTTATGACGAATTTCCCCACAAATCGCTATCGCACAATTCTGCAAGTGATTATAATTTATTATTGCTGTTTTTTAGCTGATCTAAAACTATTTTTGACATAAAGGGACACTTTTGGTTGCTATGGACAATCTACAGTTTGCAGGCAGAAAAAAAGGTTTTTATTATATAAAAGAACATGTAGGACACTGGGCAGACCACTAGGGACAAAGGGGGGTGTGTATTTTTTACATACAGTACTGTAATCTACAGTATAAGATTACAGTATACTGTATGTAAGGTGTTTGTTTACGTTTTTGAATTTGGCGCCGATCTCTGCTCCCGTGCGTCGTAACGTCGCAGGGAACGGAGATCGGCGGCACAGGAGGACGCTGTATGAATCAAGCGAGGTCCCGCTCGCTCACACAGCACGGTGACATCGCTGGATCCAGGACAAGGTAAGCCAGCGCACGCTGCAGGCTCTGCATAGCTACCCCGAGCGTGACTCGGGGATACCGATCGCAGCAGAAAAAATCCACCCAGAGTCACGCTCGGGGTTACCGCCAGGGGGGTTAATCCATACAAATGAATACAGCTAAAAGCCTGTGTCTGCTAGCATTTTCCAACCTTAAAGCTGAGCTTCAACCAAAAGGGGAAATGACCATTAGATGCTCGTGTGACAGGGTGACAGCTAGAAAGTGTGGTCAGTGGTCACCATATAAAAGGAAATACCTAAACATGGACCTTAATGGCCGGACTACCAGGTATTTATTTATTTATTTATTTGTTACGGGTATTTATATAGTGCCAACAATTTACACAGCACTTTACATTTATTTTGTACATTCACGTCAGTCCTTGCTCTCAAATGTGTTTCTAAGTTCAGGCTTTATTTGCAAGGATCAGGTCCTTTCTGGTCCCATAGGGGAGGATAACGAGGACCTTTGACACTTACACTTGCCTTTTATGGCACGGGGGCAATTTTGCAGCTTGTTAAAACCCTACGTCCCAATATTACTACAGGTCCTACTGCTAGGATGACTTATTAGAGGAAGATCGGAGACTTCCCTATCAATCCTAGTTGGAGAGATATCTGCACATCCATGAGTAGCCCTATTAAAGCAGTATTAAACCCAAATCCAACCATGTATTAAATGGCAGATAACCAGTTCTTAGATGTGGCAGCGACATTTGTTTTCATTATTTAGGCTTTTTTCTTTTATATTTCACCTAGCGATCAAGCCAGTAAGTCTGTTACTTTTCAACCCTTTTTAACAGTCCAAGCAGCCCAGACAAAGTAACTGTAATGCCGCGTACAGATGAAAAAAAAAACGACGTTTTAAATCATGAAATAAAACGACGTTTTTGAAACTTCATTTTCAAAAACGACGTTGCCTACACACCATCGTTTTTTAAAATGCTCTAGCAAAGCGCGGTTACGTTCAGCACGTACGACGGCACTCTGTTCCATTGAAGCTCGCTTCATAACATGCTTCTGAGCATGCGCGGGTTTAAAAACGTTGTTTTGCCCACACACTATCATTTTAAATGACACAAAAAAGGACGTTTTGAAAAACGACACAAAAAATTCGAGCATGTTCGAATTTTTTTTTTTGGTCGTTTTTCAGAAGACATAAAACGACATTTTCCTCACATTTTCCCCACACACAGTCACAAAAAACGACCGTCTGTACGCGGCATTAGAGAGTTAAGCAAAACAATTTAATACTGATTGGGGTGCTTATAATGGTAATCTGTGCAGCCTAATTTTGTTAGGCCAGGTAGACATTACGGCCCAGATTCACAGCGGAGGTACGACGGAGTATCTCTCAGAGTATCTATGCGACTGATTTCATAGAATCAGTTACGCATAGATAGCCCTAAGATCCTACAGGTGTAATTGTTTTACACTGTCGGATCTCAGGATGCAGTACCGCGGCCGCCGCTGGGGGGAGTTTGCGTCGTAAACCAGCGTCGGGTATGCAAATTAGGAGTTACGGCGATCCACAAGGGTTTTTCGCGTTGGCTACGTCGCCGCTAGTCTAGTTTACCGTCGCAAAGTTAGTCGTCGTTTTGGGTGCCTTAACTTTAGACAGCAAACGTATTGCTGTATAAAGTATGGCCGTCGTTCCCGCGTCGAAATTTAAAATTTCACATCGTTTGCGTAAGACATCCGGGAATACGGAAGTACGTTACTCACGTCGCCGATCGCAAAAATGACGTCAATTCACGCAAAGCACGGCGGGAATTTCGAAACGGAGCATGCGCAGTAGGTCCGGCGCGGGAGCGCGCCTAATTTAAATGTACCCGCCCCATTCGATTTGGACCGCCTTGCGCCGGACGTGTTTACGATACACCGCCGCAAGTTTCCAGGTAAGTGCTTTGTGGATCGGGCACTAAAACTGAAAACTTGCGGCGGTGTAACGTAAACGGCTTACGTTACACGGGCGCAATTGTACCTGAATCTGGCCCTACATCTCTGGTCAGGAGTCGCTATACTAACCATGCAAAGTTAGTCCAGCAATCTCCCCATGCTGAGCTGTTGTGTTCTGACAGGGGGATGCCCCCCCCCCCCCCCCGCCCGCCAGAACACTCCGATCAGCGCTCTCTGCCATTGGCTGAGACTGCTGATCAGGAGTTGGTCGGTCGACTTCTGGTTTTCCAGAATGTTCTTCTGACAGAATCCGGCCAAATGGCAGGCTTCTATCGGACAGACCTACATACACACAGACAGAACGTCTGCCGCTATTCCTTGTACGGGAAAATGTCTCCCGACATCCTGCCCCTGTGTATGGGGCTTTAGGCAGGTTTAGACTAACAATTCTGCTGTTCAAAGGTGTCTGCTTTACTGTTTCATCCAGAATACATACACCATAAAAGGTGCCATAGATGGAGCGATTTTCTTTCCTGCAACAATGGGTTGCAGGGAAAAAAAACACTGGATTTCCCTTGAAGCGGATATCCCTCCCAGGCAGCCATTGTATGCTCCCAGCAGGGGGAGCCATCCCTGCCGGGAGAACACAGTGATTACTGATTATAGCCACTGGCAATAATCACATGTAAAATCCACTAGTTGTACCCAAGTTGATCGATTGATTGACTTGGGTACATTAAACCTGCCCAAACATGGTTCAAATCTCAGGTTATCCCTGCTGAACCAGCCAAGATTCAAACCATCTATGGCTGGCTTAAGACGAGGGGTGTTACTGACTGGTTCACCAGGGGGAAAAAAGCTAAGGATTGGTAAGATGCAATTATTTATTTTAGTTTTTTGGTTAAATACGACTTTTAGGTGTCTTTTTCAACCCGATAAGGTGACAGCCTCATTCTATGGGTGGAAGTTGACATTGCTGTGGTGATGGGAACAAATGATTGCCAAGGCTAAAAAGAGGTTACTGCCCCCAAAAAGTAATTGCTGGCATTTCTGCTTTTCCCACCCACCCTATTAACATAAACATGCACACTCAGCTAAGACTCTGTGGACATCTATAGATCTTTTAGTCTAAAGCGTATGGCCCAGATTCACGTAGATAGGCGTAAATATAAGCGGGCGTAGCGTATCGTAGTTACGCTACGCCGTTGCAACTTAGTGAGGCAAGTGCTGTATTCACAAAGCACTTGCGTCTAAAGTTATGGCGGCGTAGCGTAAATGTGCCGGCGTAAGCGCGCCTAAATCATGAGGAACAGGGGGGCGTGTTTTATGTAAACTAAGCATGACCCCACGTAAATGACGCTTTTTTCGAACAGCGCATGCGCAGTATCATGTCGAATTTTCAAATTAAAATACGCCTGCTCAATGCCTGGACGACGTGAACGTAACTTACGCAAAGCCCTATTCGCGAACGTTTTACACAAACGGAAAATTCAACGCTGTCCCGACGTCCATACTTAACATTGCGTACGCCTCACTATAGCAGGGGTAACTTTATGCCGGTCCGACGCCTTACGCAAACGACGCATATACATACGCCGGGCGAACGTACGTTCGTGAATCGGCGTATCTACCTAATTTGCATATTCTACTCGTAAATCTAGCGGGCAGCGTAAATATGCAACTAAGATACGACGGCGTAAGAGACTTACGTCAGTCGTATCTAAGCAAAAATCCGGCGTATCTTGCTTTCTGGATACAGAAGAAAGATACGCCCGTGCATCCTAGAAGTTACGCGGCGTATCAATAGATACGCCAACGTAACTTCTTTGTGGATCTGGCCCTATATGTCCAGCTCTGCAGTGAATCACACTCATTGCACGGTACTACCAGGAGAAAGGAAAGACTGAATATACAGTATAATCAGCTACGCTCCTATATAGCTATGTGTTTGTGTGTGTATATATATATACAGTATATATGTAGGCCATGGTGTTTAACCACTTGCCGACCGCCACATGACTATTTACGTCGACAGAATGGCACAAGCAGGCAGATTGGCGTACAGGTACGTCCCTTTAAATCTGCCACCCAGCAGGCGCGCGCGCCCGCCACGTGCCTCGTGAGTGTGGCCACAGGTCCCGGGAACTCTATTTTCCTGGGAGTCCCGCGATTGCGGTCGGCAAGGGCAGAACAGGGGAATGTCTTTGTAAACAAGTCATTCCACTATTCTACCTAGTGACACTGTCACTGATGACAGTGATCGGGAACGGTCATCAGTGACGTGTCACATGTAGCTACACCCCCTAACAGTAAGAATCACTTCCTAGGGAACACTTAACCCCTGCAGCGCCATCTAGTGGTTAACCCCATTCACTGCCAGTGTAATTTGTACAGTAATCGGTGCATTTTTATAGCACTAGTCGCTGTAAAAATGACAATGGTCCCAAAATGGTGTCAAAAGTGGCCAATGTGTCTGCCATAATGTCGCAGTCCCGATAAAAATCGCTGATCGCCGCCATAACTAGTAAAAAAAAAAATTATTAATAAAAATGCCATACAACAGTCCCCTATTTTGTAAACGCTATAACTTTTGCGCAAACCAATCATAAAACGCTTATTGCAATTTTTTTTACCAAAAATATGTAGAAGAATACGTATCGGCCTAAACTGTGGAAAAAAAAATTGTTATATATTTTTGGGGGATATTTATTATAGCAAAAAGTAAAAAATATTGTTTTTTTTTCAAAAATTTCGCTCTATTTTTGTTTTTAGCGCAAAAAATAAAAATCGCAGAGGTGATCAAATACCACCAAAAGAAAGCTCTGTTTATGGGGGAAAAAATTACGTCGATTTTGTGTGGGAGCCATGTCGCACGACCGCGCAATTGTCAGTTAAATCGACGCAGTGCCAAATCGTAAGAAGTGGCCTGGTCTTTGACCACCAAAATGGTCCTGGGCGGAAGCAGTTAAACAATGCTCAATTGGTACTAAGGGGCCAAAGTGTGCCATAAAAATATCCCCCACGCCATTACACCACCACCACCAACCTAAACCATTCATACAAGGCAGGATAGATCCATGCTTTCATGTTGTTTACTCCAAATTCTGACCCTAATATTTGATTCTTCCCCATTCTGATGCTCGGTTTGAACTTCAGCAAGTTGTCTTTGCCATGTCTAGATGCCTAAATGCATTGAGTTGCTGCCATGTGATTGGCTGATTAGCAATTTGTGTTAGCAAGCAATTGAACAGGTGCACTCCATAATAAAATTAGGAGCAATGATAACAAGGGGCTCTGTTATGCGCACTCAGAAGCTAGGAGACAAAGAGGCTGTTTTACTAAATAAGCTGAGGAGCTTTACTATTAAAATTTGACTTCAATTATTCAATTGTGTGCAAAACATTCCTGTTCAGTTTAATTCAGGTGTGGCTTCTCACATGATGAAATAATTGACGTGAATATCCCTTAAATATTTAAAGTGAAGATGTGCGACTTTTTAGTAAATCAGCCCAAGAATGTGAGGTCAGGCAGATGACAGAGCAGCAATTTCAGAAGAATCTTCAACAAGTAACAAAGGGAGCAAATACAACTCTTCCATAAAGCTGAATTCCTGGATGAGCGAATATTGTTCAAATACAAGAGGCATGTGTATTCCTTCTTGAATGTTGGTGTGCTTTGCAGCGGCAGCCCATCCATGGGGGGGGGGGGGCATCCATGCGTCCGGACCTCTACATGCAGGGAGCCGGGCGCATGGATTTTAATGTTTAATGCCTGAGGCTCTAATTGGCTTAAAAAAAGGGTGGGCAGAGCACAATTAATATTCGCTATTGTCTTCCTGATTCTACTCCCAGCCAATCAGAAAGCAGTTCCTGAGACCCGATTGGCCATGTATTCTTAGGACTCCCAGCCAATCGGGTCTCAGTCAGGATCAACTTCCTGCCTGGCCTGGAGAAGAAGTGAGGAGCTGCATCCCGGATCCATGTCTGCCTGATCTGCCTCCTTCCTAAGGTTAGGAGGTCTCTGATCGCCGCCGCATTTCAGTCCATCTCCTGCATGGGGGGTCACTGCATTCCTGTCTGTTTCCTGTGGGCGTTGTTGTAATCCCCTCCGTCTCCCACAGGCAGGGATGGACTGGCCATTGGGACTACAGGGAGTTTCCCGGTGGGCCGATGGCTCAGTGTGCGGGATTCAGTGACAGCTGACCGCCGCTCCTCTGTCTCTCCCTTCCCGCAGCGCTCACCTCCTTTCCCTCCCCGCAGTGCTCACCTGGGGGGAACAGAGAAGCAGGGGGAGGACCAGAGGAGCAGGGACGACGACAGAGGAGCATGGGGGAGGGGACAGAAGGCTGACTCAACAGCTATGGCCTGGGAGTTTCTCACTTCTGCCTAATCTTGTCCCATAAGGGGGGGCACCAAACTGATTCTTTTCCCCGGGTGAAATAATGTCTAGCTTCCCCACTGGTACTGCCTATAAAAGTACCAGTACCAGCCGCGCTACTCTAATAAAGCTAGTGAAGGGGGAGAGGGGGCTTAAGTGGCCAGGGGGGGGGGGTGTGGGAGTTGTCCGGCCGCCATGGGAGAGACCTGTTAAAGTGGGCCAGTCTGGATGAATTCCAGGGCCAAATTTTTGTCCCAGTCCAGCCCTGCCAGGGGGGGGGGGGGGTTGAAGTTGGTTTGCCAACCCCCCTTCCCCCCAAATGGCTAATCAGCCAGTCGCCACTGGTGCTTTGTGTGTTTCTTCTAGATCTGTGCAGTAATCCAGTGTGCAACTTTGCCTCTGTGCAGAAGCTTCCTGTAATAAAGACCTGTAACGTCTGCTCTCTCTCCTTGTGCAGGGTGACTGGTCTTGTGTCCGCCCCCTCTTGTAGTTTTCTGCAGGCAGCCTATTGTGGGAGAAGCTGTTAAGCCCCTCCCACAGCTCTGCTCTCTGCACAGGCTATGCACAGCACAGTGATGATGTGCCACTTCAGTTTGAGTTTGTAAAAGCATTTGGTGCATTTAAAGTGGATTTATATCATTTGTGGCTGTTATTGGTAAGCTGCATAGGCTGCTCCTGGTAAGCCTGCACAATTATCATGATTTAGGACTGAATAGTCAGTCTGCCTATCAGGGGAGGGCTGGCAGCCTTAGGCCTGGGGGGCAAGTCCAGTCAAGTGGCCCATAGAGCGTGGAAAAGTGATGGATCGAGGAAAACAACGATTTTTTCGTGGAAGAGAGAGTTCCCCATTGGGGCTTTTAGGCAGAGAAATTTTTTGGGAATAACGTTGTTGTATAAATTATTGTTTATTGCCAAGGATTTCGAATATCACAAGGGTACAAAAGTGCAAAGAAGGTCACAAGGTGATAACAATATATAGGTTGAAAACATATGACATTGCTGGATGCAGTGAGCATGACATGATTGCATAACATGATTGCAACAAAACTTTGACAGTAGGAGGCTATATGTAATAAATAATTTGTAATAATGAAAACCCCATGAGCGGTGCTGTAGCCCCGACACGTTTCGACCAGTTGGGTCTCTTCAGGGGGCTGGGATTTCTAAAAAATATATATAGAGAGAGTATAATAATTGCATATGATCAAAAATGAATGAGAGGACATAGGTCAACACACATCATAAAAAAATAGCCATAATAATTGTTGGGAGGTGGGGGCAGCCTGTGCCCCAATGGTCCACCCCATGGTCTTATACATTGCCTAGTGTCTTGCATCAGTGGTAATTATGAAATTATTATGGCAAATTTTTTATGATGTGTGTTGACCTATGTCCTCTCATTCATTTTTGATCATATGCAATTATTATACTCTCTCTATATATATTTTTTAGAAATCCCAGCCCCCTGAAGAGACCCAACTGGTCGAAACGCGTCGGGGCTACAGCACCGCTCATGGGGTTTTCATTATTACAGATTATTTATTACATATAGCCTCCTACTGTCAAAGTTTTGTTGCAATCATGTTATGCAATCATGTCATGCTCACTGCATCCAGCAATGTCATATGTTTTCAACCTATATATTGTTATCACCTTGTGACCTTCTTTGTACTTTTGTACCCTTGTGATATTCGAAATCCTTGGCAATAAACAATAATTTATACAACAACGTTATTCCCAAAAATTTTCTTGCTGCCTAAAAGCCCCAATGGGGAACTCTCTCTTCCATGCAATTTCGGGGCGAGCAGCCTTTTCATCTCCCCAAATATGTGTCTCCCTCCATTTTTTCAACAAAGATTTTTTCATGATCACAAGAGTCTGCACAGAGGCCCCCCTTACATCAGAGTCCACACAGAAGCCCCCCTTACATCAGAGTCCTCACAGAGCCTCTTCTTACATCAGAGTCCTCGTGTCTGTGCAGAGAGAGAAGGGGTTGTCAGCGCTGGTGTGCGATGAGGCTGAGCTATGTGTGAGCCGGTGGCTGTGCATAGTGTCACCAGCCCGGGGAGAGATTTCCACCCTGCCCCCCCTGCCAGCCCTCCCCTGCTGCCTATAAACCTATCGGTGACTGGTTCTCTTTGAATCCCCAGCAGTCTGATTGTCCAGTACTGTTTTTTGGGGTTTAGTATTTTGACTTCTGAACATTACCACAATTTTTTTTTTAATTAGTTAACTTTTAGCTAAGTTTGATTCCCCTGAGGAGTACTTTTTAGCACTTTTAAAACTTTTTTTTAGAAACTTCCATAATAGATTATTCCTCTGTATAATTCTACATATTACATGGGAAAATTGAATTTATCCCTCAAAGTACATTAACATGTGGCAGCATGCAAACACTGGACAGAATGTTCCAGTATAATCCTATAGCAGAATAAATGATGCTCCCAGAATAAGTGCTTTGTGATATCGATGTTATCTGGTAATGAGATGCAGACTGCCCAATTATGTCCCCTGCCAGTCACCCCTTATCTCTCCTATCTATAATAGACTTCAGTGTGTCTCACATTAGATCTGTCTACAGCTGGGGGACCCTCTGCGGCTTCTGGGCTAAAGATGCCTATTCTTTCTCTACAATATTACATATTGGACGAGCTGTCCTCATCGTACGATGATTTCCTTAGTACGATTTCTATAAAATGCCACAAAACTTAGTTATGGTGCTCTGCTGGCATAAAGGTGCCTGTGCTGCACCGACTCAGAATGGAAAATAACACTTCATATCACACAAAAAAACGGTATCATAGCAAATAGGACAAAAAAACAGTCCCTCATATAAAAAGACACACTGACCTTAAATACTATATACTATATATCACATCATAAACAAAAGAACACTGCATAATATAATAATATGTAGTATAATATCCTATAGAAAAATGCAATTCATCAGGCAATACCTCTTTTTAGAGGAAAAAAAAACAAAACAAAGCACCTTAAGAAAAAAAATACAGTGAATCGTGTATAGCTAAAAAAAATATATATAATGCATTTTATAATCCTTCTAATAGAAGAAACGCAATGCACTATATAAAATGTCTTGTAAACAAACAGAAAAAAAAGCACCACAAATTTACTCTATTTATTTACTTTATTTATAATGGAGAAACAGTACATCCTATAATACATAATACCAGAAGAACATAGTACATCCTATAATACCAGAAGAACAAAGTACATCCTATAATACCAGAATAATACAGTACATCATATAATACATCCTATAATATCAGAATAATACAGTACATCATATAATACATCCTATAATATCAGAAGAACATACTACATCATATAATACATCCTATAACACCAGAATAATACAGTAAATCATATAATACATCCTATAATACCAGAATACGGTACATCATATAATACCTCCTATATTATCATAATGATACAGTACATCATATAATACACCCTATAATACCAGAATAATAGAGTACATCATATAATACATCCTATAATATCAGAATAATACAGTACATCATATAATACATCCTATAATATCAGAAGAACATACTACATCATATAATACACCCTATAACACCAGAAGAACACAGTACATCATATATTGCATCCTATAATATCAGAAGAACATAGTACATCATATAATACAAAATAACATAGTACATCATATAATACATCCTATAATACCAGAAGAACACAGTACATCATATAATACCAGAAGAACATAGTACATCCTATAATACCAGAAGAACATAGTACATCATATAATACATCATATAATACCAGAAGAACATAGTACATCATATAATACATCATATAAAACCAGAAGAACACAGTACATCATATAATACCAGAAGAACACAGTACATCATATAATACCAGAAGAACACAGTACATCATATAATACCGCGTATAACAGAACAATCATTGGCCATAATATAAAAATATAGTGCATTATATGACAACAAAACAAGGTGCATCATAGAATAGCTCCTAGAACATAACCCATAATGCATCATATAATAATCAATATAACAGAAAACACGGTGCATTCAAATAATCAAGGGTTTGACACAAAACACCGAGCATCATATAATAACTAAATAACACAACCACAGTGCATCATATTATAACTAACACAAACCACAATGCGCGATATAATAATGTATAATACAGAAAGACACAAAGCATCATACAACAACTGAAATGACACGAACCAGTAAATCATATAAGAACCTTTGTTACAGAAAAAGACAGAGCATTATATAATAGCTAAAATAATACTAAACACAATAGATCGTATAATACTATATTACAGAAAAATACACTGTATCATAAAAAAACGTATATCTACAGAAAAAGAGCATCATATAATAACTAAATAACAGTAAACATAGTGTATAATATAATAACATTTTGCAGAAAAATACAGTGTATCATATAACTAAATAATAATAATAAAAAATAATAATAATAACTTATGTTACAGAAAAGCACAGTGCATTATATAGTAACTAAATTAATATAAAACTGATTTCCTGATATAAAAACTAATAAAACAAAAAAACACTGCGCATCATATAATAACTAAAAGTATACCAAACACAATGCCTGATATAAATACAACAGAAAAAAGCGACCACCCTGGAAATGTCCTGATGATTTGGAGGGATAGATAAGAAATCAGAAGCTCTACAATGTCCACATGTAACAAAGTATCTTGTTGAACTGCCCAGCATGCCATGTGGTATGTACACCAGCCGGTCCTGTTTTCTGCTAAGCTGTCACCTACCTGATGTGAACCAATAGGACCGATTTATTACCGATTCATTTACACCCCAAACGATGTATTTACTGCAAACTCTCAATCAGGATCAGGGGCATTTCAAGAAACATAATCCAATCTTCCTTTCTGAAATCAAGATATGGAGTGACAACTCCGAATCAGAGCCAGTATTTGTTGGAGGTGATGGGCCCATCGTCCTTACTATTAAAGATTTACAATTCATTTCATGAATGAACCCAATGGGTTCTAAGTATGGTGAGTCCTAGGTGAGATGAGACTATATACATTTGAATTAACATTTTCTCTACACACAAAAGGGATATATAAAGTACTAAACTGCACACAATAGATAGACCGATAGATAGATAGATAGATAGATAGATAGATAGATAGATAGATAGATAGATAGATAGATAGATAGATAGATAGATAGATAGATAGACAGGCAGGCAGACAGACAGACAGACAGACAGACAGACAGACAGACAGACAGACAGACAGATAGATAGATAGATAGATAGATAGATAGATAGATAGATAGATAGATATAGAGAGATAGATAGATAGATAGATAGATAGATAGATAGATAGATAGATAGATAGATAGAGATAGATAGATAGATAGATAGATAGATAGACAGACAGACAGGCAGGCAGGCAGGCAGGCAGGCAGACAGACAGACAGACAGACAGACAGACAGATAGATAGATAGATAGATAGATAGATAGATAGATATAGAGAGATAGATAGATAGATAGATAGATAGATAGATAGATAGATAGATAGATAGATAGATAGAGATAGATAGATAGATAGATAGATAGATAGATAGATAGATAGATAGATAGATAGATAGATAGATAGATAGAATCGGATTCCATTCTTTAGAACAATATAATGACTGCCTGCAGTCAGGTCTCAGCTGACATCCCCAGCAGTGGATCGGGCGCCCCCCAAACAGCACCGGATTTCTGTATCACAAGACTATAGGAATACGCTGCGGGGAAGAGGCATACAAGAGGTCATGTCAATAATAAGTATATTAATATATCAGATGACATATTAAAGTGTATTTAAACTCTAATAATACATTTAAGTGCAATAAAAAAATAAAAGCTGTTCATCTAATCACAAATCCCTGTGCTCTTTGTCTCTGGACTATTATCAGTTATCAGAATTTCCTGTTTTTTCTGTGAGCTACAAAACGCCTCCCCCTGTTATGGAGAAGAAACTATAGGCAGGTGTTAAGTAATCCTAAGGGTCACCATACACTTTACAATCTAACTATCTTTACAATACACTTTAGATTTACTATGCAGTTTGCATGTTCTCCTTGTGCCTATGTGGGTTTCCTCAGGGTACTCTAGTTTTCTCCCACTTTCAGACATTAGGTAGGTTAAGTAATAATGGTTAGGTAGTAATTAGTTGATTGGCTCGTGTCTTAATTGATCCTGGTACTTAAATGTGAATTAGGGAACTTGGATTACAAGCTCATTGAGGACAGGGACCGATCTCAATGTACAATACTGTATATATATATATATATATATATATATATATATATATATATATATATATATATATATATATATATATATATATACACAATGGGGTTTATTTACTAAAGCTGTAAAGTGCAAAATCAGGCTTACTTCTGCATAGAGACCAATGAGCTTCCAGGGTTTATTACCAAAGCTTAATTTAACAAGCTGGGGTTAGAAGCTCATTGGTTTCTATGCAGAAGTGAGCCTGATTTTGTTCTTTCCAGCTTTAGTAAATAAACCCCATTGTGTATTTAAAAGTGGGGTATATATATATATATATATATATATATATATATATATATATATATATATATATATATATATATAGCGTTGTTTAAATTGTTGGTGCTATATAAATATTTTAAAAAAAAACATAAAATACATAAAACTATGTAATATGAGGACCTACCTTAGCTATCCAATGAGTCTGTATAATACAGTATACAATTTTCCTATTTAAGTTTTGTTTAGATTTACCAAAACCATATAATATGACGTCAATGGGGGTTATTCACTAAAGGCAAATCCACTTTGCACTACAAGTGCAAACTACAAGTGCAAAGTGCTCTTGAAATTGCACTGAAAGTGCACTTGGAAGTGCAGTTGCTGTAGATCTGAGGGGTACATACAAGGATTCGCCTTTCATAGTTTCATAGTTAGTCAGGTTGAAAAAAGACACAAGTCCATCCAGTTCAACCACAAAAAAAAATAAACAAACAAAATAAAAAACACAATACATTCCCAAACACCCAACTCTATACCCACAGTTGATCCAGAGGAAGGCAAAAAATCCCAGCAGAGCATGAGATCCAATTTGCTCCAATAGGGGAAAAAGAGAGGCAATCGGATTTACCCCGGATCAACGTTACCTTTTGTAAATAACCCTGTGGTGTATGCAGTCAGTCAGACCCTTACACTGTATAGTTGAAGGTAAATCTAAAGAAACTTGAATAAGAAAACTGTATAGTGTATGGCCAGCCTTGCACAGAGTTTTGTAGTCCTAAGACACTTCTGTCCTGAGCTGACAACCCTGTTTAGTAGGGTTGTCACCCTATGGCAGGAAATTACAGGTTAAAATAAAGGGGGGGAGGGAAGAAAGAAAGAAAGAAAGAAAGAAAGAAAGAAAGAAAGAAAGAAAGAAAGAAAGAAAGAAAGAAAGAAAGAAAGAAAGAAAAAAGAAAGAAAGAAAAGAAGAAAGAAAGAAAGAGAGAGAGAAAGAAAGAAAGAAAGAAAGAAAGAAAGAAAGAAAGAAAGAAAGAAAGAAAGAAAGAAAGAAAGAAAAAGGAAAGAAAGAAAAAAGAAAAGAAGAAAGAAAGAAAGAAAGAAAGGAAAGAAAGACAGAAAGAAAGAAAGAAAGAAAGAAAGAAAGAAAGAAAGAAAGAAAGAAAGAAAGAAAATGCAGACACCAAATCTAAGAATTGGTAAACTGCAATACTACTAATTGTTGTTCTGTGGATATAGTTTGGATAGAGTTTTGTAGTCCTGACACACGTATGTCCTGAGCTGACAAGCCTGTTTAGTAGGGTTGTCACCCTATGGCAGGGAATGACAGGTTAAAATAAAAGAAAAAAACAAGGAGAAAAAACAAACAAACAAAAAAAAAAGCTAATGCAGCCACCGAATCTAAGAATTGGTAAGCTGCACTGGTTCTGGGGAAATGGTTTGGATAGGCTTTCACTACAATAAATAAAATAAAATTAGAAATGATAATAATAAAGGAGAGGAGGGAAGTGGGATGCATGGGAGGCTGAGGGGTTAATGCGCGGGGCATGCTCTCTGTTTGATGGTGCCGAGCCTGGCGCCTAACAAAACATAACTTGTCTGCCTTATTATTGCTGTGACTTGTGCTGAGGGATCGCCTGGTGACTTTGAAATGAGTGAATTGAGTGCAGCCACAGCCCGGCCAGCGCCATAAAGTAACCATTACTCAGCTCCCAGGGCTGAATGGAGCTGCTAATGAACTCCTCTGTATTCCTCCTTTGATGCCCACAAATAGTGTCGCCACTATATAATAATAATTATGGTTATTAATTGCCCTGACAGGAGAAATGTGTGTTGTTTAATTAAGATGACAGCTTAATTAATGTAGGGAGGGGGAGGGGAGCCCTACGTCTGGGGCTGGGGGAAAAGAAGCTGGTCCAGTGAGCTGACATTCTAACTTGGATCTGGTGAGTCCTGTCTATAGATGGGCAGATCAGATCGTACAGATGTCCTGCTGGGCATAGTGCTGTGTACTGCCAATCCTCCCTCTTCAGGGTGAAGTGGCATCATACAAGCAGGTTGATGCCCTTTATATGGCTGCCTCCTGATGATTTGCCCCTGACTGTGCAGCCATTAAAGACACAGCCAGAGCTACTTGATGAACTCCTAATTCCTCTCTCATTCCGCTTTTATTATTGGCTTTGGGATGTGGGAGGCTGTGAGCCAATGGAAACCTCCTGAAGTGACGTTGTAAAGGGTATGTCCTTGTGATTGGAGGGCGGTCCCATGAAAGGAAATTGAGAGCACTTTATTAGCTGGGAAGAGGAGTGAGGGGGCAGAAAAGGGAGAAGCTGACCAAAGATCCGGAGAAGTATTTCCAATATCTGCTGCTAGGATGTGGAGGATTCCATATTCCCTGATGCCAGGCCACTGGTAACTGGCACCTGCCATGTCTTCTGCCATTCAAGTTATCTTGTGGCAGCACCTTGTGTACGTGGACAGCTCCTCTCCTCTCCTGCTGGTGAGCACCTACCCTCCTGGGACCAGGGACAGCTCCTCAACTACAAGTGATCACCTATAAGTACCTACCTTTGGGGCAAATACAGCTCCTCTCCTGCTGGTGACCACCTTTCCTCCTGGGACCAGGGACATCTCCTCAACTACAAGTGATCACCTATAAGAACCTACCTTTGGAGCAAATAGAGCTCCCTTCCTGCTGGTGAGCACCTTTCCTCCTGGGACCAGGGACAGCTCATCAACTACAAGTGATCACCTATAAGTACCTACTTTTGGAGCAAATACAACTCCCTCCCTGCTGGTGACCACCTATCCTCCTGGGACCAGGGACAGCTCATCAACTACAAGTGGTCACCTATAAGTACCTACTCCCTTTGGAACAAATACAGCTCCTCTCCTGCTGGTGAGCACCTATCCTCCTGGGACCAGGGACAGCTCCCCAACTACAAGTGGTCACCTATCGTCCCTAAGTTACTAGTAGGTATCTACTCCCCTTGGACAAGGTACTGCTCCCTTCCTGCACCTATTCTAAGGCAGCTCATCAACAAGTGATAACCTAATCTCGAAGGAACTAGCGGTCACCTACCTTTCTTGGACCAGGTGCAGCTCTTCTTCTCATGACTACCTTTTCTGGAAACAGGGACAACTTCTCATCCACCATCGATCACCTAATCTCTGAGGAAGTATCTATTACCTATTCCCTTTATCCTGCTGATGATCACCTATTCTTCTGGGACCAGGCACAGATCAACACCTACAAGTGATCACCTATAAGTACCTACCTTTGGAGCAAATACAGCTCCCTCCCTGCTGGTGATCACCTATTCTCCTGGGACCAGGCACAGATCAACACCTACAAGTGATCACCTATAAGTACCTACCTTTGGAGCAAATACAGCTCCCTCCCTGCTGGTGATAACCTATTCTCCCGGGACCAGGCACAGACCAACACCTACAAGTGATCACCTTGTCCTTGAGAATTTATTGATCTCCTGCAAGTCCCTTCTCTACAATTGTGTATACTCCTGGGAGAGTTCCTAAGGTACCAGTGATCCCCTACCCACATTGGACCAGGTACAGCTCATCTTCTGCTGCATTGCCCTCTCCACCACCCTGGCAAACATTTTATGGCCCCTTACACACTGACTATGAATTCTGACCAAGCAGGGACAAGCCCCAAAGAGCCTGAGGACAGTAAGACAGAGATGCCAGTGGGCAGCACTCCAGAGGTGGCATGTGGGTGGAAGAAGCAAGCCTTGCCCTTCAGTGTGGAGGCTCTCATCTCTGATAGGAAGCCCAGCAAAGCTCAATCTTCGGACTCTATCAGCTCTGGAAGCACACAGGCTTCATTCCCAGCTAGGATGCTGAAAACAGAGAATGGCTCATCTCCTATCAGTGTTTTCCCCCACTTAGAGGAAAGATGTAAGGCAGACCCCGAGAGCCTGGAAGAGAAAGGCAGCAACCCCTGGTATCAG